>NW_006400148.1:881574-910669 GCF_000299155.1 Elephantulus edwardii
ACACAGATTGTTGATAGATCTTCCAGCTCCTGATGCCACACTTCTCCTCATAGAGCTCAGCTTCTCGTATAATCTGTTCTGCATACAGGTTGAAAAAGTATGGAGACAGGACACATCCCTGGCTTATGTCCTTCCCAATTTTGAACCATGCAGTGTTTCCTTGCTCTGTTCTGACGACTGTCTCTTGGTCCGAGTATAGGTTTCGCATTAGCACGATCAAGTGTTCTGGAATTCCAGTTCTTCTCAGAGTCAGCCACAGTTTATGATCCACACAGTCGAATGCCTTTGCATAATCAACGTAACACAGATAGACATTCCTCTTGTATTCCCTGCATTCAGCCAAATCCATCTAACATTAGCTACAGTGTCCCTAGTACCATGACCACTCCTAAACCCAGCGTGGACTTCCGCCACTTCTCTGCTTATCTAGTCATTTTTGGATGATCTTCGGTAGAATCTTGCTTGCATGTGAAATCAATGATATTGTTTTATAGTTTCCACACTCTGTTGGGATGGGAACAAATATGGATCTCTTCCAGTCAGTTGGCCAAGTGGCTGTTTTTCATATTTCTTGGCACAACCTGGTAAGCACGTCCAGGGCAGCATCTGTTAGCTGAAATATGTCAATTGGTATACCAACTATTCCTGGGGCCTTATTTTTTGCTATTTCCTTCAAAGCAGCCTGAACTTCTTCCTTCATCATCATAGGCTCTTGCTCATATGTTGTTTCATGAAATTCTTCTGTGTCTGCCAATTCCTTTTGATACAGTAACTCAGTATATTCTTTCCCTCTTCTACCATAATTTGTAACACGTAGTGTTTCTATCTCTTTGTTATTATAAATAATGATACAGTGAGTATGGGTGTCCACTGATCTGTTTTTATTTCTTTTGGGATATATTCCTATTAGTGGGATTCCTGGACCAAATTATAATAGTTTTGGATACAATCTTTATGGAAGCATATTGTTGACCTCCTGTGGCATCACTGCAGGGTTTAAACTGCCAACCTTTAGGTTAACAGTCAAGCATAATAATTTGCAACACTCAAGGATATATATAAAAATCTATTTGGTCACCTTTACTTTTTAAATTGAGTACATTTATATAAATAGAATTTAAATATTTGCCTAAGAAAAAAAGATATTTTTACCCACTCCGGTAGTAATGAGCCATTGTTCCCCCTTCCTGGGGGTGGTGACAAAAGAGGAGATGAGAATTCTAACAGCAGAACTTACTCCTTGCCTGGTTTTATTAAAGCCACCCTTAAAGTAATGTCAGTGATGATCCTTATTGGGTGACAATGATCTTCACTGATAAGCCTCCCTTCCTCTCAGCATTAATGTGGAACATCTCTTCCATTAGGGATCATTGGAGAATCAGTGAGGAATATGGACTTCTACATCTACCCGGCAGTAACAAGAAAAAACACAATTTACTCTAATGAAGCATTAACAAAGAAAACTGACTAAACCATGAAACTTCTGTAACACACACATTCTTGTAGCAATTTGGAAATGTCTAGATTTCTGTAAAAAAGTAACTCACCCTATGGAGAGTTAGGAGGTTCTCAAACTGAATAATGAAGCACTGAACTGTTAGAATTAGCTAATAAAGATTTTAAAGCAACAGTGATAAAAATGTGTTATTGACTAATTACAAAAAACGAAGGTAATGGATTAAATAAGAAACTTGCAACACTGGCAGGGAACAAAAATCAGAATAAGCATAGGTAAATACAATGGGGAATTTTATTCTCCAGCTTTCAAAATTAAACTTTATAATTATAGCAAAATTTCAAACTCTTATGGTTCTATATTTATGAAAAAAATATTTAAGAAACTTAAAACCTAGTCTAGAAAAATGAAGCAAGGTTTCTGTACCTGAACTATAAATTATAGCAGTCTCCCTATCTTCCCTCCTCACCATGTATGTAATATATATTTGGGAGCTCTGATAACATAGTGGTAAAGAATTGCACTGACAGTCCAAAGGCATGTTGTGCAAATCCTCTAGTTGCTCCACAGGAGAAAGATAAGAAATCTCCTTTTGTGCAGTTAATTGCCTCTGAAAACTTGCTAGAGGGTAAGCAACAGGTCAATTATGCCTTGATGGTACATGCAAAATATATACATATACATATGTGTGTCTATGTATGCATATATGTAATTTTGTACATATTTCATGTAATATATCGTATATATTGCATATATATATGATTTTATACACACACACACACACACATACATTGTTTAGTGCTATCAAGTCAGTTCCAACTCACAGCAACCATATGTATAAAAGGATAAACTACTGCCCATTCTTTAATCATCTTCACAATCACCATATATGCTGTACATGTACATCTTTGTGTATCCAAATCCATTGTAATGAGTTAATGCCAACTCATAGTGACTCTATAGGATCTTAGTAGAAGTGCCTGTGTGGTGTGGAGCTACTGAGTGGGTTTAAACCACAGACCTTTCACTTATTCACTAATGCTTAGCAACTGAACCACCAGGATTCCTTCATTAACTATTAATGAAATGGAAATTGAAAATTTCAATATGAAAATTGAAACAGCAATGAGGCATCTCTGTGTACTTAAAATATTGACTAAAAGAAAAAATATTAAGAATGTCAAATTATAACAGTTATTAAGGAACAACTAGATCATTCTATATTATTAGAATATAAATTGGTGTAGCCACTCTCAAAAGCATTTGGCAACATCTTAAAAAGTAAGCACGTAACTACAGTATGATTTGTGTCAATAAAGATAAGTGAACATTTATAGTCACAAAAGTTCTGTACGTACATAAATGTTTGCAGAAGCTTTTTTCATAATTGCCAATAACCCTGATACTCTTTGAAATCAGGGAGTAAGATGTTCCTATTTTGTTTCTCTTTTTAAGGAGTGTTTTGCTTATTTGGGGTCTCTTTCCATTCCAAATGAAATTGGAGATTGCCCTTTACATCTCATTGAAGAATGGAATTGGTATTTGTATTGGATTTGCAATGAATGTATAGATTGGTTTTGACAGGATTGTCATTTTTACAATATTGCGTTTTCCTATCAATGAGCAAGAGATATTCTTCCATTTCTTTTTGTTTCTTGTAGTAATGTTTTGTAATTTTCTTTGAATAGATCCTTTGTGTTTCTAGTTAGATTTACTCCCAAGTATTCAGCATTGTGATTATCTATTATGATGGGTATTGTTTTTCTTAGCTCCAGTTCTATATTATCTTTGTTACTGTAGAGAAATCCAGTTGATTTTTGTATGTTGATCTTGTATTCTGCCACTTTACTGAATTAGTCAACTATGTCCATTAGTTTCCTTGCTGAGTCTTTAGGGTTTGTTTAAGTATACTATCATATCATCTTCATATAGAGATAATTTTACATCATCTGTGCCAATTTGGATACCTCTATTTCCTTCTTTTGTCTTATTGCTACTACTAAGACTTCTAATACAATATTGAATTGGTCTCTAGAAGAAAAAGACTAATAATCCAGTTACAAAATGGGCAAGAAACATAGAATGACTTGTCACAGAGGAAAACATTCAGATGACCAACAGACACAGAAAGAAATTTCAAAATCACTGGCAATCAAAGAGATACAAATAAAAACCACAATGAGATATCATCTTACTCTAATAGCAGTGACAAAGTTTATTAGGCAGCAAATTATATATGTTGGAGAGGATGTGGAGAGATAGAAACTCTTAGACATTGTTGGTGGGATTGTAAAATGGGACAACCAATCTGAAAGGTGACTTGACATTTCCTCAGAAAGAACATAGAAATTCCATATAGCCCAGTTATTCCACTTCTTGCAATACACCCCGAGAAAATTAGAACTGAGACACAGAGACTTGTACACCAATGTTCGTAGCCACATTATTTTATACCTTAATAATAAATGCCCCCACCTCATGCTCTGTTGACCAATATAGTCCAACTTCTACTGTATGTTTTTTCTAAATATACCTATTACTTGACCTTAGTTTATTCCCTAGCACAGCCTTTGAAACACTTTAGTTCTGTGGGCATGATCCGGACTACATCTTTCAAGGCATCTCATTCGTTCAGGTATAGTCTGTCAGCTTTCCTTGTGCCCCTAAACTCTATGCGTAGTATACGGAGCTGCCAACACAATGTTCACATTTTTAAGTAGATGGAATCAGGTACAATAACACAGTGGAATTATTATTGCCACTTGTTCAGCCATCCTTAGAAACCCTCAAAGTCAGCTGGATTATTTTAGGACCAAGTAAACTTTTAATTAATAAATTTATAAGATAGTTCTATTTAAAAATGTATGGCTCAGACTCCAATCACCCTTATTTATTATCTGAGTTTTACCTGGTAAAGATGACACTCCAGGCCTCTTGGTAAGCTTCCCAACATGTGTATGGGTGCTACTGCTGGTGGGTCTTCCAGCCAGCAGGACGTGCCTGGTTCATAAAAGTTTTTTTTTTATTAAGGTGTTGTTGTTTTTGTTACCATGTGCCTTCATGTAGTCTGAAACTCATAATGACCCTATGAAAAATAGCTCTGAACCCTCTACTAATATCAGTCAATCTCCATCTCTGACACACCTGCCCCTAAAACCCCAATTACTGTGTCAATCCATCTCATCTATTGTTGTCTTCTCCTGAGTTGTTACTCCACCCTTCCAAGCACTATGTCCTTCTCCAAGGACTCCTGGCAACATGTACAAAATATATTAGACTGAGCATCAAAATCCTTGCCTCCAGTAAGCAGGTTGGTTTCATCTTCTCAAGGCGGACTTGTCTAGTCTCTCGTCAGTCCATTGTATGTTCAATACTCTTCTCCAGCACTACAGTCAGAGTCATTGAGTCTTCTGTCACCCTTTGTCACTGCCCAACTCTCTTATGCCAAGCAAATAATTGCAAGGGCTATGGCCTGGATAAGGCACATCTTAGTTTCTAGACTGACTTTGTTACTCTTAAGCATTCTGGAGAAGTCCCTGACAGCAGACTTAACCTAATGCAATTCGTGTTTATATTTCCTGACTGCTGACGTGAAGAGTGTTCATTGTGGAGCCAAGCAAGCTGAAAGTGTTAACAATCCCAAAGTCTTCTCATCTATCGTGGTGCTCCCAATTGGACCAGTGTTGAGATTTTTTTTTTCTTGAAGTAAAGCCTTAATCCATATTGGAGGCTACAGTCCTTGGCCTTCTTCAGCAAACACTTCAGGTCCTCTTCAGTATCAGTGAGTAGGTTGTGTCATCTGAGTAGCATAGATTGTTGATAAGTCTTTCTACAATACTGATGCCACAGTCCTCCTCATAATGTCCAACCTCCTGAATGAAGTGATGGAAACAGTATGCATCTCTGACACTTCTTTCTTGATTTTGAACTATTCAGTTTTCCCTTGCTCTTTTCTAATGACTGTTTCCTGGTCCAAGTTTGGGATGAGCACAAATGAGTTTAGGTCTTATATGAGAACAAATAAGTGTTCTGGAATTCCAAATATTCTCAAGGTTATTCACAATTTGATGTGATCCACACAATCAAATGGCTTTGCATAATCAATTAAACAGACACATATTCCTCTGGTTTCAATCAAGATCCATCTGACATTGGCAAGATCTATCTAACATTGGCTGTTATGTCCCTAGTATCACAATCTCTTCTAAACCAGCCTGCACTTCTGGCAGTTCTCTGTCATTGTACTGTTCCAATAATTTTTTTTTATAATCTTCAGCTGAATTTTGCTTGTGTGGTTTGTGTGGTATTAGTGTTGCTGTTGTTGTGTACTGTTGAGTTGGAACCAACCCATAGCTGTTCCAAATTGGAAATTGTCGTACATATAATGCCTAAGCATACCTTCTTTCAGATAGGCCTTCCCTTCTTCTATTCAAGTAAAGTGTTCATGATCTCTACATTCTTTTCTTGTACTTCCCCCAAACTCTCATATCAATCTTATTTTTAACAGCCTCTCTTTCTCCTATAAAACAACTGGGGGCTTTGCACTGTGTGCATTTGGGTTGGCCACACAGTTTGTTACCACTAACCACCAGAACTCCTTAGGAATAATTGAAACATGATATATATAAAGTATGCATCTAGAATAATTGGAAGTTGTGAGAAACATAATTTTTAAGCTGATATTTGGTATTGGTATTGGTCATTCTGAATCAGACAAGCATTCTATTTACTATGAAGGGAGACAGACCTTGAAGGGAGACAGACCTCATACTGGGAAAAATAGAAGGTCAGAGAGAGAGAGAGGAAGACCTTCCAAAAGCTGCATTGACACCATGACTGTAACAATGAAGTCCAGTATATCATCATAATGAGCATAGTTCAGGGTAGGCATGGTTTCTGGTATGTTGTTTATTGGGTCACTATTTGGTACAGGATGGGATAGGGCTCAGGTTGGCTGCTCATAGGGTTGCTATGAGTCATACTTGACTCAACAGCACTTAACAACTATAACAAAATCCTAAAGTATGGCACTGTAAGTGATAGGATAATATACATAGTAGAAAAACCTGTTCATATGATTATTATTTAAATATATGCACCACATCCTAAAGTCAAAGATGAATAAAAGAAGATTTATAATAACTTCTACTGTCCAAGAATTATGATAAATGTGCAAAGACTTGGAAGTAGAATACTAAAAAGAATATTCCAATCTTTTTAAATATTTTAAAATTTGTTATTTTAATTAAAGGGTATAGAAAATTTAGATTTTCATTCATTCATTGTTGCACATTTTATTCTCCCTTCTTTCCCCTCCACAATTCTTGAGATCAAAGAATAAATTCAGGCCTCACATTGAAATAATGAAGGATTCTATGGAAAATGTACTCAATGATGCAAAAATCATTAAAAGAAATGGAAAGAAGACACATAGTGACTATTCGAAAAGAAATGGTTGACAAAAAATAATTTCAGCAAATAAATAATAATGATAATAATATATATAAGAAGGGGGGAAAGAAGAAGTCCAAGGTCCACTGAAGACACTGGTTAAAAAAAATTAAAAAAGGGCTCCACAAATTGACTGAATACCAATTAAATTGCTTCCACAAACAGATAAAGCCCTTGATATGCTCAGTGTTTTCCACCCAGAAATTTGGTATTTAGCTACGTGGCAAACCAGTTAAAAGAGAACCATTTCTGTGTCCATTCCAGGAAAAGAGGATATAGCAATTTAGAAATTGCTTAATAATACCATTAATATCACATGGAAATAAAATCTTGCTTAAGATTATTAAGAAATGCCTAAAGCAATATATCTACAGGTAACTGCTGAAAAATTCCAGCTGCATTTAGAAGTTTGTCTGGAATGAATGATATAATTGCTTATGTCAGGTGGATCTTGACTGAAAGCAGAGAATACCAAAATTCTTACTTTTGGTTGTTGTTTTTTTTTTTCCTCTGTGAATCATTATAAACAATCACTAACATGAATAAGAATGGGAATTGTAGAACACTTAATTGCCTTTATGCAAAACATGTTCATAGACCAATAAGCCATTATTTGATCAGAAAAAGGGATACTTCTTCATTTAAATTCAGGAACTATATATGCAAGGTTTTAATCCTTTTATCATGCCTACTCTATCTTCTGGGAAAATAATTATAGAAACAGGACTACATTAATAAGAATGTGGCATCAGGGTTAGAGTGAGGCTCATTGTTGTTGTTGTTGTTGTTATGTGCCGTCGAGTCGCTTGCGACTCATAGCGACCCTATGTACAACAGCCCTAAAACTCCGCTCTGTCCTGTGCCAATCACACTGTCTCTGACACTCCCATCCCAATTATCCCAGTCACTGAATCAATCAACCTCATAGAGGGCCTTCCTCTCCTGCTCTGTCCCTCCACCCTCACAAGCATGATGTCCGTCTCCAAGGACCGGTCTCTCCTCACAACATGTGCAAAGTATGTTAGACGGAGCCTCAGAATCCTTGCCTCCAAGGAGCCACCTTTATTATGTAGGTGATACAATCTTGTTTTCAGAAGAATTGAAGTCCTTACTATAAAGATCAAAGACTTCTGTATGAATTACATATCAGCCTCTCACAACCAAAAATTATTATCACTGAACCAGTAGTTAACATCATGATAAAAAAAAAACCAAAAAAACAACAAAACAGATTAACATCAATTATTTCATTTTACGTGGATTCAACACATGGTTGTTTGTTACATGCTGTCGAGTTGCTTGCGACTTATGGCGACCCTATGCATAATAGCTCTGAACTCTGCCCTATTCTGAGCCCATTTCACTGTCTCTGACACACCTATCCCCATTACACTAGATACTGGGTCAATCCATCTCCTCTGGGGTTTTCCTTTCCTGCATGTGGTGGCCATAGTCAAAGATATCATCAAAAGCCACAATCAAATTCACTACCATGGGATATCAGTTTAAAGATTATGGTGTATGAGTCAAGCATATGAACAATTTTCTATTGCTGTGTATGCATGTGAAATTTGGACAGTGTATAAAGCAAACTAAAGAACTGCCTTTGAATTGTAGTGTTGGTATAATTATCTATAACGTGGACTGTCAAAAGAATCCATAATTTTGTTTAGAATGAAGTACCACCAGAGTCCTGCTTACAGACAAAGATGGTGAAATTTTGTCTCCCATATTTTTAGACAAGATGTTATAAGCTTCTAGTTCTTGGAAAAAACAATGTACTTGGGAAAGTGGAGGTTCAGCAAATGAAATGAATACCAACAAAATGATAGATTGACGCAGTAACCACATCAATGAGGCTGAGCATGAGGGAAATTGTGAGGATGATTCCCAACAGGACAAAGTTTGATAAGTGGTTTTAGGGTCACTGTGATTCAGAGTCAACTCAATAGCACCTGACGACAATACCATCAGTTAGTTTCACAATTACTTTTTTATAAACTTGTATCATTGAGTTTTACAGTGGGAAATCTGCTAATCTAAATGCCACTGATGCAAACTCATCTTTTGTTCTATGGGAGAGTGATGGGTGGTCTTGTCCCATATTTTTTTTTCCTGTACTTCACACTGTTCTGTGGTGGATTCTGACTTCTAGTTCCTCTTTACCATCTTTTAGATGCTAAAAATCACAAGAGTAGACTTCCGATCTTTCTCCTTTAAAGCATCTGGTTGAATTAAACCACGAGCTAGGTGCATCCTTTAAGTTAGCAACATGACTAACTTAAAACTTTTGGAGGGTCAGTGAGAGTCAGAACCAGCTTGATGCCAGTAGATTCCAAATAGAAATAACGATAGAGACCCTTAAAGCAAATACTTCAGATATAATAATAATGGAAATAATGCAAAAATAGTTTATAATTATGTTAAAACCCTACATATATTCTTTAGAAATCTTTCAAGTTCAGTTCTTTAGTCTCTGAAAGAAAAGCTTAAGTATTTATCCTTCAGACGTATCTTTTGAATGTAAGAAATCATTTGGCAAATAGAAATATTGGCAAGAATGTAGAACATGTGAAGCAGAGTCGAGAACATTTGCACAAGCACAGATGTATTGATAGAACTTGGCACAATCATTTAACAACAAGTACTTCAGCGTTCATGGAGTTTATACGACATGTTTAGGCATGTCAAATGATTATAGAGGCAAAAACAGAATAAAAATAGCTAGGAGTATTTTATGTAGGAGGTCCTTTTGTGGCATAATTTCTTTTGTCATCCCTGTCAGGTCCAGTGGGCTCAGTTACTATCTTAAAATATGTTACCATTTCAGAAGTGCCATGGAAGAAAGGACTGATGATCTGCTTCAATAAATATTATAGCCACAAACCCCTATGGGGCAATTTGGCGCTGTAATACTTAAGGTCACTAGGAGTTAGAGTCAGAAATAGAATCAGTTCTTCTCTCTCTCATTGCTGTCGAGTCAGAACATCCACAATGCAAGACTAATTCCTACAAGGTTAGAAATTCTTTCCCATGCTACTATACCTACTTCTGTTGACCTTAATACAAATCTTACGGCTCACATAGACTTCATAGAACTATACTTATGGGGTTTATTGAGGAAGTTAACAGGCTACTAATTCAAACTAGTAGCAGAATGCAATCCCTCAGACCAGATAGTTTCTCAGTTGTGATCACAGATACTTTGACCTAAAGTTTGAGTCAATGTTAAAAAGTTCTGTTAGTCCTGCCAGTTACAGTATCTTCCCTCAGTCCTCCAACAAATTTGGTTTGAAGACCTATGACTCTAGCTCTGTGAGGCAACAATCCCAATCTGTTGTGTCTTGTGTTGATTTCTGATTCTCTGCTGATGGTGGCTATTACTCTTATACAGATCCTGGTCTTGGCTAGCAAGATGGAATATCTTGTCCTGAAGCTTGTTCATATTGAAGTTCCTAATTTCTTTTTGGAGGAACATTCTTCTAAGTTATACATCACTCTTCTGTCAATTTACTGTACTGAGGTAACTCGGGGTTGCTGTGATGCTGAACCTTGTGCCACTGGGGTATCAAATGGCATAATGGTTACCCATTTTGGACAGTGTTTGGTGGGGTTCCCAGTTTAAGGTTAGGAAGCAGGAGTGGCATCCACTTCTTAAACTACATGCCTCTGGAAACTCTTATGAACTTTGAGGAATGACGATAGTTATTGAAAGACTTCAGGTCTTTCTTCATTGGGTCACTATGAATCATGCTTGCCAACTACCAACAACAAAACCAACAACAATATACCAAAAACAGGCGAGCTCTGGTGGCCTAGTGGCAAGAAGCTGCACTGCAATTTCCAAGGTACATGGTTCGAATCCACCAGATGCTCTGCTGGTGAAGGAGGAATAATCTCCTCCTGTAGCATTCAGATCTGATTTAACAGTACACACAAAAATAATGAAATTAAAAAAATTTTAAAATATACCAAAAACAGCAATATAGGATTACAAAGGAATTATTAGGCTTGTGAGCTTTTGTTGCAGTGGGGCAGATAGAACATAAACTGATAATTAATGTAGGAAAATCTCAAACTCACCTTTATTGATTGAAAAAGCAACTTACAATTGACCCTCCAGTGGGTTTTTTTCTGAGGCTGTAAAGCACACAGTAGGAGATTGCCCATCTGTCTTCCACAGGTCAACTAGTAGATTTAAATTATTGACATTTAGATCGGTAACATAACTCTTTACTCACTGCACCCTCAATTCTGTCTAGAAAGTACGAACGTGACAGACAAGTTATTATATGATGTAATATTGGAAAACAATACAGAAATCAGATCAATATCCAGAAAAGTTTCTTATATGAAGAAATAGAGATTTTGAAAGACAAATTTTTGTTGCATACTATTGAGTTGAAAGTGACTCACAGTGGGTTTTCAACAGCAGCAAGTTGCATGGCAGGAGATTGCTCATTTTATCACCTGGAGAAGCTGATTGATTTGAATTGCATTCCTTTTTCATGACAAAATTAATAGGAGGGGCAGTCCAAGAAATACAGTAACAGAGGTGAATTGGTAATGAGTAGAGTGTTATATTCAAGGGAATGGATGTGAGACTGAGTGCTAACAAAGAACTTGGCATTTTATGTTAAGAAATTTGTAAGCGATCTTTCAATCACATCAGTGAAATACAGTAAAAATCTGTGAAAACCAGAAACTATGTACAATGGAATTATGTTTCAAAAATTTAGATTTTAAATGCAAGTAAGGCACAGAAAATGAAGGATTTCTGTATGACATGAGTGCTTATTTTGTGTGTGTGTGTGTGTGCATTTTTAAATAAGGGAAAGACTACATAATATTTATAATTAAGGATTTATATGGTGTGACATCCTCCTCTGAAACAGCTTGCCTCTGAAAACTCTATGACCTTGGAGAAATGATGAAATTGATACAAGTGTTCAGGTCTTTCATTCATAGGGTCACAATGAAGTCATTTATTACTCAATGGCACATAACAGCAACAACATAGAAAAGGCTCTGTTGGCCTAGTGGACAGAAAGTGATGCTACCAAGCTAAAGATGGGTGATTTTAATTTGTGCCACTCAGGCCTGGTTTCAATTGTTTGGGGTCAAATATTCTTCTAAGCTGTATAGTGCTGGTCTGTCCATTTGCTATACAGAGGTAACTCATGGTTGCTGTGATGCTGAACACTGTGACCCTGATGTGTCAAATGCAGTAATGGTTACCCATGGTGGACAGTGTTTGATGGAGTTCCCCAATTAAAACAAGCTGGGAAGCAGGAGTGGTGTCCACTTCCAAAACAGCTTGCCTTTGGAAACTCTATGAACTTGGAGAAATGATGACATTTATATAAGTTTTCAGGTTTTTCATTCATAGGGCCACTTTAAGTCATCTGTGACTCGAAGGCACTTAACAACAGCAACAACAACATATACCAGTATAACAGGGAACTCTTTAAAATATAGAGAAACAGAATCCCTAATTTTAATGACAGGTACAGAGCAGAAGAGAAGAACAGAAATTTTTTTTTATTATAAGATCAACATCAAGAAAACAAAGATTCTCACGACTGGGCCAATTGGCAGCATCAGTATGGATGGTGGAGAGATTGAGATAGTTGAGTTTTAGTATGCATGGCTCCACAGTCAACTTGTGGTAACAGCACCCAGGAAATCAAGAGACAAATTGCTTGGGGAAAGTCAGCTGTGAGGGATCTCTTAAGAATACTGAAGAGCAACGATGTCAGGCTGGAGACTAAGGTGTGCTTGATTCTCTATAGACTTCACAATCATGTTCTATGCATTGGAGAGTTAGACAGTGACTACGGATGATAGAAAGAGAATTGTTGCCTTTGAGCTGTTGTGCTGGAGAAGAGTGTTGAATATACCATGGACTGCTAGGAGAACAAACAGGTTTGTCCTGTAGAGGGTAAAGCCGGAATGCTCCTTGGAGTCAAGGATTCTAAAGCTTCATCTGACATATTTTAGGCATGTTGCAGTGAGGGATTACTCCTTAGAGAGGGACATCATGTTTGGGAGAGTGGAGGGACAGCGCAGGAGAGGAAGACCCTGGATGAGATGGATTGATTCTGTGATTGGGGTGGTGGGAATGAGTGTGTTTGAGAAGGCAAGGTTGGCACAGGGTAGAATGGCATTTAGGGCTCTTGTACATAGGGCCACTATGAGTCACAAGTGACTTGACGGTACATTACAACAACATGGAAGGTCCCAATAATAGAAATTGTTGTTCTGCTATTAATTGCTGTCACGTCCAGCATGAGTCATAGTGACCATTTGAACATCATATCTGAAACCTATCCTGTGCCATCCTCATCATCTCTGCCACAGTAGAGCCCGTTGTTACAATTAATTTATCAATCCACCTTATGGAGGATCTTCTCTTCCTTTGCTGACTTTCCACTTTTCTGAGCATGATGTCTTTTTGCAAGAACTGGCCATTTATAACAACATACTCAATATATGTCAGATGAAATTATACCATCCTTCCTTCTAAGGAGTATCGTATCTGTATTTTTTCTAAGACATATTTGTCCGTTCTTTTGACACTCCATGAGATATCTAGTGCTTTTCTCCGGCACCACCACTCAAGGCATTGATTATTTGTTTTTGTCTTTTTATTCACCCATTAACCAACTTGAAGATGCAAGTACTTGAATAGACTATGCTTTGGATAAGGACCCTAGTTTTTAAACTGCCATTCTTACTCTTCAGCTCCTTCAAGAAGTCCCTACAGCTAACTTTATCAGTATAGCATGACTTTTGATTTCCTGACTGTTGATAGCATGGTTGCTGATTGTGAACCTGCATAAGATTAATTATTGATAATTTCTATCTTTTCTCCATCTACCATGATGCTATTTATTGACCCAGTGTTAAGGATTATGTTCTTGAAGCTTTGATGTAATCCATACTGAAGGCTGCAGTCCATGATCTTTGGTAGCATCAAGTCCTCCTCACTTTTAGAAAGGAAGGCTGTATTTTCTGCATAGCACAGATTTTTGATGAGGTTTTTTTCCCAATATTCTTCTTCGTCAAGTTCAGCTCTTAGAATGATTTGTTAATAAAAGAGATTAAATAGGTATGGAGAGATGAAACAGCCCAAATGCACACCTTTCTTGATTTTAAAACCTACAGTATCGTTTCCTTTCACTGTTCAGATAGCAGCATCTTTGTCTAGGTTTAAGTTTCACATGAGCACAATTAAGTGCTCTGAAATTCCGATTCTTCTCAATGTTATCCCCAATTTATTATGATCCACACGATCAAATGCCTTTACACAGTTGATAATGTACAACTAGATATCTTTCTGATACTCCCTGCTTTCAGCCAAAATCCATCTGACATCAGCGGTGTGTGTATCCTTACTGCCATGATCTCTTAAGTCCAGTCTGAATCTTTAGCATGTTCTCTGTTTAAGTACTATTCTAGCCATTCTGAAGAACCTTCAGCAAGATTTTACTTGTGGTTGTTGTTATGTGCTGTCAAGTTGTTTGTGACTTATAGCAACCCTATTTACAACAGCTCTGAAGCCTGCCCTGTCCTCATTGAATATAACACATGAACCCTCATTGCCCTGGTTACTGTATCAATTCATCTCATCCAGGTTCTTCCTCTCATGTGATGTCCATCCACTATCTGAGCATGATGTCCTCCAAGGGCCGGTCCTGCCTGGCCACATATCCAAAGTATGTGAAATGGCACTTCAAAGCCCTAGCCTCCAGGGAGAAACTTGTTTTTCACCCTCTCAAACACAGACTTGTTTCTTTTCTTGGCGGTCAATGGTATGTTTAAGACTTTTCTCCAGCACCACGATCTGATGGCATCAATTCTTCTTCTGTCATCCTGAGTAATTATCCAGTTCTCTGATGCGTGGCAAGTAATTGCAAAGACCATGGCCTGGATTCATAATACCTTAGTCTCTAGACTGACATTGTAGCTTCTCAGTACTCTGGAGAGACCCCTGACAGAAGATTTACCCAAAGCAATTAAAAATTTTATGATAATAACTAACAACATTGTTTAATAGTTTCCACACTCTTTTGAGTCATCTTTTATATGAATGGGGAAAAAATACACATTTTCTCCATTCTGTTGGACAATTATACCAAATTTCTAGGTATAACTTGGTGAGTATATCTAGGGCTACATCTGTTTGCTATTGTTGTTGTTGTTATGTACCATGGAATTGAAATTGACTCATAGCTAATATCAGAGGCAGTAAATCACATGGGAGGAGATTTCCTGTTGTTCTTTAGAGAACTGGTGAATTTGACCTGCAAGCCTTTGGTTTGGCAGTTCAAGTCCTTACCCCTAGGCTACTAGGGCTCCGTTGAAACATGCCAATTGATATCCCATCAATTCTTGGGGTCTAGTTTTTTGACAATAGCTTTAGTGTAGCATGAACTTCTTTCCTCAACATTGGTTCCTGATCATATGCTACTTCTCAAAATGGTTCCATGACAACCAATCAATTTTCTGGTATAATAATCGTCTTTTGATGCTTCTTGGATCATTCAGATTTTTTCTTCATGTAATTTCAGTATTGCTTCTTAACACTTGACTTTTTTTTCTTTTTCTTTTTTTTTTTTTTTTTAGTTCTTTTAGTTTGAGGAATGCTGAGCAAGTTTTAACTTTTCTATTTTCTACCTCCAGCTCTTGCACATATCATTATAATACTTTTCTTTGTCAGCCCAAGCTACCCTTTGAAGTCTTCAGTTCATCTCCCACACTTCAGCAATCCTTCCCTTAGTTTGACCTTTCCACTTTACAGTGTTCTTAGAGTCCCTTATTATAATTATAATTTTAATCTCTATTATAATTTTAGTCATTTTTCCTCACTTTTTTCCTCTTGCTTTCTTCATTGATAGTAATCTTGATGTGATTCCACAACTCATCTGGTCTTTGATAATTAGTGTTCAATACTTCAGACACAATCCTTGAGATTTCTTTAACATTCAGATGGGATAAATTCAAAATCATACTTGGTTCTTATGAGCTTGATTTCATTTTCTTCATCTTCTGTTTGAATTAACACATAAGCAATTATAATTACAATGAGTCAGCACCTAACCTAGTTTTAACTGTTATTATTGAGCTTCCCCATTGATTCTTTCCACATATATAGTCAATATGATTCTTGTCCAGTCCTTCAGGTGAGTTCCATGTATATAGTAACTGTTTCTTTAAAGACGATTGTTGTTGTTGTTATGTGCTATTGAGTCTCCTGCGACTCATAGTGAACCTATATACATTAGCTCTGAACCCTGGGCTATCCTGAGCCAATTTCATCATATCCAAAAGACTTAATCCCATTTCTCCAGTCACTGAGTTAATTAATTTCATTCTGGGTCTTCCTTTCCTGTACTGTTCCTACCCCTTTGATTTCCTTCTCTAAGAACTTGTCCCTTCTGGCCATGTTCCAAAATTATGTGAGACAGAACTTTAAAATCCTTGACTCCAAGGATCAGACTGGTTTCACCTTTTCCAGTACAGATATGTTTGTTCCCCTGGCAGTAAATGGTAAGTTCAACACCCTTCAATAACACCACAACTCAAAAGCATCAATCCTTCTTATACTATACCTAGTTATTGTGCAGCTCTCAGATGCCTAACAAGTAATTATGAAGACCATGGCCTGAATCAGGTGAACCTTAGTCTCCAGACAGACATCATTTATCTTCAGTACTGTCATGAGTTCTCTGACAGCAGACTTTCCCAATGCAATTCACCTTTTGATTTTCTAACTGCTGGTGTCAAGGGTGATAATTGTGGAACCAAGTGAGCTGAAGTTGTCAACAATCTCAATCTCTTCATCATCCATCAAGAAGCTGTCAATTTGCCCATTGGTGAGAGTCTTTTTTTTTTTTTGATGTTAAGCTTCAATCCATAATGAAGATTATAGTCCTTGACCTTCTGCAGCAAATGCCTCATGTCCGTTTCATTTCAGCAAGCAAAGTTGTGCCATCTGCATAATGGAGGTTGTTGATTAGTCTTCCTCCAATCCTGATACCACATTCCTCCTCATGAAGCTCAGTCTCCTGAATGATTTGTTCTACATATTGAAAAGCTATAGAGATAGGATACATCCCTTATGCACAGCTTTACTGATCCTGAATTATTCAAGGTTTCCCTGTTCTGTTATGACGATTGCTTCCTGGTCCAAGTATAGGTTTCACATGAGCACAATTAAGTGTTCTGGGTTCCCTATTCTTCTCAAGGTTAGCCACAGTTTGTTGTGATCCACACAAACAGCCTGCACATCTGGCAGTTCTCTGTTGACGTGCTGTTCCAAGTGTTTCTGGATAACCTTCAAAGGGCATCTTGGGAAGACAAAGCAGAGTACTGTAATGCAATGTGCAAAGAGCTGGAGTCAGAAAGTCAAAAAGGCCAGACTCACTCACCACTTCTTAATCTGAAGAAATTGAAAAACAACTTCAAGCCATGAGTTGCAATACTTAAGGATGCTTTGGGAAAAATATTAAATGATCCAAGAAACATTAATAGAAGATGGAAGGAGTATACAGAGTCATTGTATCAGAAGGAATTGACTGACACAAAAGAATTTCATTAAACAATGTGAAAAAAGCCTGTGATGATGATTCAAGCCTCTCTGAAGGAATTAGAAAACAAACAGATGAACAAACAAACAAAAAACCACTTCAAGAATTAACAGCATACCAATTGACATATTTCAACAGACTCTTCCCTAGATGCACTCAGTAAGTTGTGCCATGAAATCTGGAGGACAACCACCAGACCAACTGACTAGAAGAGATCTATATTTGTTCCCATTCCAAAGAAAGTTGACCTGACAGAGTACAGAAATTATTGGACAATAAATTTGGCACAGCATAGAGCAGGTTTCAGGGCTCTCATACAGTTTCTATGAGCTGCAAGTGAGTTGACGGCACATAACAACAACATAGGGTTTTGCTTATGTGTAACATTAGTAATATCATTTGATAATTTCTACCCTCTGTTGGGTCACCTTGTTTTGGAATGAGAATAAATACAAATTTCTCCCAGTCAGTTAGTCAGGTATTTGTCCTCTAGATTTCTTGGCACAACTGGATAAATGTGTCCAGGGCAGCATCTGTGTGTTGAAATTTGTGAATTGGGATTCTATCAATTCCTGGGGTCTTGTTTTTGCCAATTCTTTCAGAGCAGTTTGAACTTTCTCCTTCATCACCATAGGTTCTTGATTATGTGTTGTTTCCTGAAACTTTTCTGTGTCAGTCAATTCTTTTTGATATAGTGTCTCTATGTACCCCTTCTATCTTCTTTTGATGTTTCCTGAGTCAAGCAACAGTCTGCTGTGAGCATCCTACAGTACTGCAACTCAGGTCTTGAATTTGTTTTTAAATTCCTTCAGCTTAAGAAATACTGAGAGAGTTTGTCCCTTTTGATTTCCTGACTCCAACTCCTTGCACATTTCGTAATAATAATTTGCTTTCTTTTCCTGTGCTGCTTTTTGAAATCTGTTCAGCTCCTTAACATCTTGATTTCCTCCCTTTATTTTAACTTCTCAATGTTGAAGTGCAATATCCAAAGTCTCTTCTAACATTCTTCTTGGTCTTTTGTTTATCCTTTTTCTTTGTAATGACTTTTGGCATTCTTCATGAATGAAGTTCTTGATATCCTCCTCCAGCTCATCTTGTCTTCACTCATTTAGCTCAAGGCTTCAAACCTGTTCCTGAGATGGTCTTTAAGTTCTGGTGGGAAAGACTTGTGGTCAAACTTAATTTCTTGTGGATTTGATTTGATTTTCTTTAGCTTCCGTTTGAACTTGCCGATGAGTAGTTGATGTTCTGTTCCACAATCAGTACCTGGCCTAGTTTACGTAGGTGATATTGTATTTCTTTAGCAGTTTCTTCTGAAGATATAGTCAGATTCCTGTGTAGACTAATAGCTGAAGTCCCTGTGTATAGTAGCCATATATATTTTCTACTAAAGGTGTTTGCAATGAATAGGTCATTGATTTTACAGAATCCTATCATTCTATTTACAGCCTTATTTCTGTCACCAAGTCTGTGCTTTCTGACTACTGATCCTTCTTCTCTGTTCCTGTCTTTTTTACTCCATTCACCCTTTATTATCAAAGTATCTTGGTTTTCTGTTTCATCGATTTCTGACTGCAAAAGTTGGTAGAAGTCATCTATTTCTTTCTCTTTTAACCTGGTTTTTGGTGTATATATTTAAACAATGGTGATATTAACATGTCTTCCTGGGATGTGTATAGATATTGTCCTTTTACTCACAACTTTATATTTCCAGGTGAATCTAGAAATGGTGTTTTTAACTAGAAAAGTGACTTATTTTTCCTCAGCTTTTCATCTCCAGCATAGTAGATCATATGAGTATCTGATTCAAAATGTAACCATTTCATTTTGCCAATGCCTAGTTTGTTAATATTTATGCA
Source organism: Elephantulus edwardii (assembly GCF_000299155.1). Lineage (NCBI taxonomy): Eukaryota > Metazoa > Chordata > Mammalia > Macroscelidea > Macroscelididae > Elephantulus > Elephantulus edwardii. The sequence continues at coordinate 900,933 of NW_006400148.1, forward strand.
TTCCATTTATTCCTTAACGATCTCCAATTTTCTCACATTCATATTTCTCACATTCCACATTCCTGTCAGTAGTGTCAGTTCGAAACTGTTCCTCTTCCTTCATGATTCCCAGTGAGAAGGTTCTACATGTGGTGCCTAATCTGCTAGTCTACTCTAAATATGCTGTTGATAGAAAGAAAGTACTTGCAATAAATAAATCATTGAGTGTACAAAATCCAATCATTCTGTCTCCAGCCCCATAGTTCTATCGCCAAGCCTATAATCTCCAACTACCAGTATTTCTTCCTTGTTTCTGACTTTTTCATTCCAGCTGCCAATTATTAGCAATGAATTTTGACTGCATATTCATTCTATCAGATTCATACTGGAGATGTTGGTACAAATCCCTAATTTCTTCATTTTTGGCTTTGGCTGTTGCCATGTATATTTTTTTAAGGTTATATGAATTTTATTTGATGTTGAATCATTTATTCTCAAGTTTTTGTTTCTTCAGTATCTTCTGGGAGATCTTTTTATTCTGGTCTACCTTCTCTTCAGGTTTAGGAACAATACACTCCATTTCCATAAGGGTCATCTCAATATGGCGGGGGTAGGGGTGGGTGGGAGAGGAGGAATGTCATGTAGGGGTTAATCCGACCATGAGCTCTCAATATGGCAGTGCATCTTGGGAGCTTTGTTCACTTGGATGTGCTCGATGACCAGAGAATCGACATCTAAACTCTTAAGTTTAGAATTACTCTCTGCATTTTTAAGCATATGCAGCAAAGACTTGGCACTCTTTTTGGGCCACTGACCTTGTGTCCCACACTGAGCACACCTTCTAACTCCACTATTACAACATCAGAATAGTACATACTGCTCTTTCCAAGTGAAATCTTTCAGATTATTTGGTGGCTTTCCAGATATACATACCCTTGATGGTCTGGACAGTTTCCCAGGTGTTCTTAAAATGGACTTAGAGGTTTAAGCCTCTTGATTTGCATGATTTTATGGGATTTTCCAGGTCGAGCGAGTAGCAAACCGTTTTGGGAGATTACCTGAAGCCGCTCACGGGAAAAAGGAAGAGCAGAGACTTACGTGGCATGTATATTTGAACAACAGTTGTATTGACTAGTTTACCTTCTATGTAATAGAGCGTATCTTATCTCTCACATTATACTTCAGGATAGACTTTGAAGTGGTCTTTTATATTATCAGTGCAGAACCATTCTTCTTCAATTTTTCATATGTGCATAGTAGGTCATGTGATTATGTGACTTAAAATGGCCAATGCCAGTTCATCTCAGCTTGCTAATGCTTAGAATGTCCATCTTTATATGCTCTATTTCTTTTTTGATAGCTTCCAATTTTCCTATATTCACACTTTGTACATTCCATGTTCTTATTATTAATTGATGTTAGCAGCTCTTCTCATTTTTTGTCTTGTCTTCTTAAGTGGTCATTCTCTAGTAATATGTCTAATAAATATTCCTCTAGAAGGACTGATCATCCACTTCCTAAATAATTGGACTTTGAATATGCTATGAGTAAGAATAGATAGGTATATAATCAATTTTTTAGCAAGTGGATAAGGAGTAGTTGACGGAATATTAATTGAAATCTTATTTACTCTGTAAGAAAGAAGACAAGATATTTATGAAACTCTAGCAAAAGTTGTACAAGAGTATTGAGTGGAATCCAAGTTTCTAGTGTTAACTGTTAGAAATGGAAGCAAAATTTGAAGTGGCCTTGTTCTGAGTGGAATTGTATCTCTCCAGAAATACAAGTTGAAGAACTAACTTATGTACTTGTTAATATGAACTTGTTTGCAAATAGGTTTTTTTCATTTCTTTGAATGTGTTAATTATTGACAATGTTTACCTCAGTAGGGTGGATCCTAATCCCTTTTAAGCAATGAAACATGCATGGAGACAAAGTCACTCAAAAGGAAAACAAAAGTCATATGAAGATGTTTCCAAAAGTCAAAGTGGTTGTTGTTATGTGCTGTAGAGTTGGAATAACTCATAGATGACCCTCCAACAGATTTTCAGAGACAGGGAGAATGTGCTCCTGGGCGGAAGGGAAGCCTGGAAGCTGCACACCGGGGGAAGTCACCTCAGATAATAGCGAAGAGGCATCTTTCAGGTACACAGGAAAAACCGGCTGACTCTGAGAAGAATGGGAATCCCAGAACATTTAATTGTGCTAATGCAAAACCTATACTTGGACCAAGAGGCAGCAATCAGAACAGAGCAGGGTAACACTGCATGGCTCAAAATTGGGAAGGGTGTACGCCAGGGATGCATCCTGTCTCCATACCTATTCAACATGTATGCAGAGCAGATTATCCGAGAGGCGGGGCTCTATGAGGAGAATTGTGGCATCAGGATTGGTGGAAGATCTATTAACAATCTGCGTTATGCAGATGACACAACCCTGCTTGCTGAAACTGAGGAGGACCTCATGCACTTGCTGCGAAGGGTCAAGGACTGCAGCCTTCAGTATGGACTGAGGCTCAATGTCAAGAAGACAAAGATTCTCACCACTGAACCAATTGGCAGCGTCAGATTGTTCACAGCTTCAGTTTGCTCAGCTCCACAGTCAACACTCTTGACACCAGCAGTCAGGAAATCAAAAAGCGTATCGCGATGGGAAAGTCTGCTGTTAGGGACCTCTCTAAAGCACTCAGGAGCAACGGTGTATCTCTGGAGACTAAGGTGTGCTTGATACAGGCCATGGTCTTTGCAATCGCTTGTTATGCATCAGAGAGTTGGACAATGACTAGGGAGGACAGAAGGAGAGTGGATGCTTTTGAGCTGTGATGCTGGAGAAGAGTACTGAATGTACCATGGACTGCCAGGAAAACAAACAGATTCATCTTGGAGAGGATTAAACCAAGCTACTCCTTGGAGGCAAGGATTCTGGGGCTTCGTCTGACATACTTTGGACATGGTGCCAGGAGGGACGACATCATGCTTGGGAGGGTGGAGGGACAGCGCAGGAGGGGAAGACCCTCTATGAGATGGATTGATTCGGTGACTGGGATAATCGGGATGGGTGTGTCAGAGGCAGTGCGGTTGGAGCAGGATAGAGCAGGGTTTAGGGCTGTTGTGCATAGGGTCGCTATGAGTCGCAAACGCCTCGACGGCACATAACAACAACAACAACAACAACATAAATTGCACAGGAGAAGGTTGGCTATCTTCCTTCCAGGTTGTGTGTTCAAACTGCCTGCCTTTGGGTTAGGAGCACAACTCTATTTGAAAAAAAAAAAAGCTGGATGATACGAAGAAAAGTATTTCTTTAGGAAAAACTAGAAGACCATGAGCCTGTTGACACCCTAATTTAAGACTTTAAACCTTCAGAACTCTGAGGCACTACAAAGATTTATGTTTTCTTTCCTAACAGTACATAGTTGTTTAGTGCACTGGAGAAAAGTGACAAATATTTGTACTATAACAAGAATATAATTGTCTAGGGCTTACAACCAATATAAATATCACTTTTTGAATCAGGATTCCTGTATTAAAAATATAACTAAAATTATTTATTTCTAAACAACCAAATGATGAATGATATATAGAAAGTATACTACCAAAATCTAAAAATATGCAGGAAAGGATTACTGAAGTGATAATTTTCTTAAAAGCAGCATAGAATATCTTTAACCAGAAGAATGCCCTTTGTTACAATAAAAAAATTCCAGTCTTCCATTCAAAATATAATGGGACTTGAATAGATATAAATTATTTTACAAATCTATAATATGTTCATTTTCTGTATGGGGATTCACAGAATTCTTTTATAATTTTATTGGTACTTGGAACTTGCTTTTGACACTGCTTTTTAAAGATCAAGATGCTAATAGTCAAAATTTAATGTATGTGCACCAAATTGAAAGAAGAATCAAGAAAGGAGAAAGATATTTTTCATGGCTCTTACATTTTTCAATAAGTATTGAAATACTTACTGCTATTAACTCTTGATCTAGTAACATTGATCTGAAAATGTGAATAAATTTTTTATTCAACCATTATGCCTGTAAAGCATCTGTAAAAGTTTATTCATTATTCATACTTTTAAATTGCTATATTTAAAATATACTTTAAGATATTTTTATGAAAGATAGATTTTTTTTTCTTTACACAGGGAACAACCTATGAGGATGAAATGAATAATATTAAGAATATTATTACAAAAATAAATGAAATAATGGCTCATAATTCACCAGTCTTGATTATTCAGAAATGGATTCGTGGCTTCTTAGTTAGGAAAAAATGGAGGTAAATTTTATTTTCTCTGCTATGTATAACAAAATAAAATTAAATGAAAATAAGGATAAGGAGACAATTCTTTTTCAATATTTTTTATCTTATGTCAAAATAGTATTTTGTAAACTGATGTAGTTTTAATGAAAATATCACAGTATATGTAGGAATGTATGTTTTCATATTCCGAAAACTTAAGAATTTAAAATATTAAATTTTATTTTAAATTTACCATGTGGATAAGAATCAATAAAAATTTATTAAATCATTGTTTAGAGAAATCTCCGATATTCATGAACTTAAAAATATTAGTAGAAACACATATTTAATTTCTTTCATGTAATAGTTTATTATAATTGAAATACATGACATGAAATATATGATGCTATGTAACAAAAATAAGAACTATGAAACATATATGTCATTTTATATTCCATCTGTGTAAGAGGATTTTTGTTGTAACATCTTTCACTAGATTGAACTTTACTATTGTTTATTAAGTTGCCTGATTTCCTTTAATTCCTAGCATTCTTTACCAGTGTATGACTTTTGCAAATAAAGGGAAATTATTCTAGGTAGAATCTCTCAATATTTTACATGGATGTGATAAAATAGGATCCTATACCATCAATTTATATATATTGTTGTAGTTGTTGTTATGTGCCATCGAGTTGCCTGCTACTCATAGTGACCCTGTGTACAACAGCCCTATACCCTTCTCTATTCTGTGCCAATCTCACTGTCTCCGACACACTTACCCCCATTACCCAGTCACTGAATCAATCCATCTCATTGAGAATCTTCCTCTACTGCACTGTCATTCCACCCTCCCATGTATGAAGCCCCTCTCCAAGAACTGGTCCCTTCTTGCAATATGTCTAAAGCATGTCAGAAAAAGCTTCAGAATCCTTGCCTCCAAGGAGCATCCTGGCTTCACCCTCTCCAGGACAAACCTGTTAATTTTCTTAGCAGTTCATGGCATATTCAATACTCTTTTCCAACTCCACAGCTCTAAGGCATCAATTCTCCTTCTATCATCCCTAGTCATTGTCCAGCTCTCTGATGCATAGGAAATGATGACAAAGATCATGGCCTGTATTAGGTGCACCTTAGTCTCCAGACTGATATCGTTGGTCATCAGTGCTTTAGAAATGTCTCTAACTGCAGACTTTCCCACTGCAATGCATCTTTTAATTTCCTGGCTGCTGGTTCAAAGGGTGCTGACTGTGGAGCCAAGCAAATTTAGCTGTGAACAATCTCAATCTCTTTGCTATGCATCATGATGCTGCCAATAGGCCCAGTTTTCTTGATATGGAGCCTCAATCCATACTGAAGGCTGCAGTCCTTGACCTTTCACAGAAAGCGCTTCAGGTCCTTCCACAGCAAGTGCTTCAGGTCCTCCTCAGTTTCAGCAAACAGGGTTGTGTCATCTACGTAATGATGATAACTCTTCCTCCAATCCTGATCCACATTTCTCCTATTAGAGCCCAGCCTCCCTGATAATCTGTTCTGTGTAAAGATTGAAAAAGTATGGAGATAGGGCACATTCCTGGTGGACTCCCTTCCCAATTTTGGACCATACGGTGTTTCCTTGCTCTGTTTTGATGACTGCCTCCTGGTTCAAGTATAGTTTTCACATTAACACAATCAAGTGTTCTGGAATTCCCATTCTTCATATATATATCTCATATCAAACACCAAATATATGAGAGAATAAACATTTTTATACACATACTTCCAAATACTATGTCATAAAATTACAAGCCAGATTTGTAATATTGAGTCTCTCTATGGGAAAAAATATTTAAAAAGTATTAAGATAGAATGGAAGGAATTAGCAGATATTAATTTGTTGTTGTGTTGTTGTTGGTTGCTATTTAGTCAAGTACAACTCATAGTGACTCTATGAACAAAAGACCTAATGCCTTGTCGTTTCTCCAAGTTCATAGAGTTTCCAGGGGCATGTGGTTTAGGAACTGGATGCCACTCCTGCTTCCAAACCTGTTTTGCAACTGGGAGCTCCACCAAAGACTGTCCATGTTGGGAAACCATTATGGTATTTGATACCCCAATGGCACAAGGCTTAGCATCATAGAGAACCCAGGTTACTTCATATAACACACTGACAAAGAGTAATGTGCAATGTGGAATAATTTTCCTCCAGATATAACATCACTAGTCTCACTTAGTATTGGTTAAGTGTAATCTAGTTGAATTTGACTCACAGTAAAGTTTGCACAAAAGACCTGCAATCTTTTCTGTAACTGGCATAATTCCTATAAGTTTATGGAGTATGTAGAATTTCCAGAGACATCTAGGTTAGGAAGTTGATGCCACTCCTGCTTCCCACCATTCATTCTGGAAGCTTATCCAATCATTGTACATAATGGGTAATCATTATTGTATTTGACACAACTATGGAACAGTGTTCAGCCTCACAGCAACTCCAAGTTTTTTAGCACAGCAAATAGACAAATGATTGCTGTGCCTTTAAAGAATATTTTTTCTAAAATTAATAATTTTGGCCTGAGATTCCTACAGGATATTAATGCCACAGCCTCTATCAAGCCTCTACCCTTGGTCAAAGATAGTAATTTAGCATAAAAAAATAATTGGTAGACACTGAATTATTTCAGAAATTACCATATCAAAAGTTAATGATACTGAAGGAAGAAGCCTAGACTACACTAATATAGACTAAACTAATTATGGAGAAAGATTGAAACTATCAATGACTTCATCTTAATTAGATCTAAAATCAACACCCTTTGTACCAGCAGTCAGGAGATCAGGATACGTATTTCTCTGAAAATGTCTGCAATCATTGACCTCTCCAAATGACTGATGAACAGTGACATACTTTTGAGAACTAAGTGTGCTTGATTGAGTCCACGGTCTTTTCAATCACTAGCCATGCTTCTGCGAGTTGAATAATTAGTAAGGAAGGAGGAAAAATTAATACTTTTGAGTTTTGGTGTTGTAGAAGGGTACTAAACATACCTTTGTTCACCAAAAGAACAAACAGATATATCTTGGAAAAAGTGAAGCCAGAGTGCTCCTTGGAGAAAAAGAGAGCAAAGCTTCATCTCACGTACTTTGGATATATTGCTTAGGAGAGGCTTGCCCCTAAAAAAGGACATCGTTATTGGGCAGGTAGAGGGTTAGTGAAAAAGAGAGACATCCCTCAAGCAGATGGATTAAAACTGAGATGACGTGGATGGCACAGGCTAGAACAAGGTTCTGATCTATTGTTCATAGGGTCACTATGTTGGCACTAAACAACAACAGCAGCAACAACCAGGTGTCAACCCCAGTAGAAGGTGAGCAGTCTTGAGAAAGTAGATGGTTTTGAAAGTGAGGAAAATCCTTAATAAGATAAACTAATATAGTGACTGTCATAATGGGGTTAAGTACTGCAGTGACTATGAGGTTGGCAAAGGATCTTGTAGAGTTTTCATTTACTGTACACAGGGTAGCTGTGAGATGGGGCTCACTCAATGATGCTTATCAATAACTACAAAATTTCGGAGATAGAAATCAAATGTGGCTCTGAAATATATGTGCAAGGAAAAGAAATATGTAAAAAGGTAATGGGAAAATAAAGAGAGGGAGTTTGACTGAAATAAGATATAAAGAAAGAATATTTCCCCGTATTATCCTGCATATACTAATTCATAGTCTGAACAAGAGAGAAAAGAATGCGGCATGAGTAGCAAAACTGGCTATAATACAATTTCCACAACTTCTGAGAAGCATTTTGACATACTTTTCAAATCAAGGTCAATGGGAGCATTAGTGAATCCACCAAGAGGGAGCATTTCAAATGATCTCAAATTAAGAATGTGGAAAAACATCACAATATCGCAGGTAGTACATATTCATTTAAGTGTTTTTATCTTGTATGTTCCATTTAAATATAATATTTTATATGAAATAAATGCCTAATTGAAAGGCCTTTCATTTAGTTTAAGGAGCTCTAGTGCCATAGTATGAAAGTTGTTAGGCTGCTAACAAAAAGATCAACCATACAAATGTATCAGTGGCTCCTTTGTGAACGACGAGCAATTACCTGCCAAGATTTATAGGCTTAGAAACCCAACAGAAGGTCACTGAGTGAGAACCAGCTGGAAGGCAGAGTATTTGGTTTGGTTTGATTTGAACTTTAAGGAACTTGATGGTGTAACGGATTGCATATTGGGTTGTTAAATGAAAGATTGGTTTGAATTCACTAAGTAAGAGAGAAAGAAAGCAATCTTCTTTCATTCAGAATTGCATGGTTAGATACCCATGAGTTGCTATGATTAAAAATCAACTTTTTCTTCGTGGTTTAGTTAAACTCTCTGCTACTAATGATGGTTGTTCAAATTTACTAGCTGCTCTGAAGGTGAAACATGTGGAAATCTTCTGTAAAGATTTAAAACCTTAGAAAGGCTCTGGGCAATCTTTCTTTGTCTTAGGTGGGTTTCTTTGAATTGAAATCAACTTGATGGCTTTAAGACTGGGTTTTAGTTTAGGTTCCTAGAACTCAAGTTTTCTCTTTTAGAACCAAGACTTTTGATTATTCACGTAGCATAAGATTAAAGAACATGCTCATGGAAGCAATTCCTGTCTCTGGAGATGCAGGATATACAAGCACAATTCCAATGAATAAATTTTGAGGCAAGAAGTATCAACCATAAGAGTATTTATTACATCTATTTTATTGCCAGTGATTTTGAGCATTTTTTCATTTGTCTGTTGGCCGTCGAATATTTTCCTCTATTAAATTTTTTCTGACTTTTGCCCATTTTGTATTTATGTTATCAGTATTTTTCTTGTGGAAGTCCTGTAGGATTCTGTAAACTGTTAATATGAGACCATTGCCAAATCTTTGTTCCCAATCATTATGTTTTATTTTCACTTGCTGGAAAAGTATTTTTATGTATATAGGGATTTAGTCTTCAGAAGGTCCCATTCATCAATTTTATCCTCTCCATATTGAGCATTTCTGGCTGTATCTGGCAGGCTCTTTAAATAATAAGCTAGGCCATCTAAGCTTTATCCCAGTTTGTCTCTGAGGAACTTTATGATTTGGGGCCTTAGTCCCAGGTCTCTGATCCATCTTGAATTCGTTTCTGTGTATGGTATGAGATGTGGATCCTGTTTTAGCTTTCTGAAGGAAGCAGTCCAATCTTGCCAGCACCATTTGTTGAAAAGGTTGCTATTTCCTCATTTGATGGGTTTTATTTCCTTTTTGGTTTGTACATAGCCAAGAAGACAGATTCTCACCACTGGACCAATTGGCAGCATCAGAATGGATAGTGAAGAGATTGAGATTGTTCACAGCTTTAGTTTGCTTGGCTACACAGTCAACACTCTTGGCACCAGGAGCCAGGAAATTAAAAGGCGCGTTGCCATGGGAAAGTCTGCTGTTAGGGACCTCTCCAAAGTACTGAAAAGCAATGATGTCTCCCTGGAGACTAAGGTGTGTCTGATACAGGCCATGGTCTT
>NW_006400148.1:913285-935358 GCF_000299155.1 Elephantulus edwardii
CTGTTGAGATGTTCAATTTTGGTTTGTGTCAGTTTAGGTAGATTGTGTGTTTCTAGATATTTGTCCATTTCCTCAAGGTTTTCATATTTTTTTGAGTATAGTTTTTCATAATATTCTAATGCTAACTTTTTAATTTTAGTTGAGTCTGTTGTGATGTTGCCTGATTCATCTCTTATTCGGATTATTTGTGTCTTCTCCTTCTTTTGCATTCTTTTTAAAGATTGCTCTTCTATTAGAAATATTGATTTCCAGAGCACAAATTTCTCTATCTTAAAAATGAATGAGAGGAGAGACTGATAGACCTGCTGTCACTGAATTAATTATGGCTAATAAGAGTACTTATTTTTTATGGTTTATAATAATTAAATGAGATCACAAATTTCAAATACATTGCAGGCGGGAAACTTAGAGAAAGATTTTGTTAACTATTACAAATATGATAATTGTGGTTATCTTGTTCTCTCTGAGTTATTTGACTACCTGAGAAACATTTCTTGGTACATTTCTTACTCCTTTACATGTACAGAGCAGTCTTTCAAAAGCAAATAGAGTTATTTTATTCACCAACATAAAATTCCCTACTGGTCTCCAGTTTTCTGAGAGAAAAATTTGGGTTGTTTTCCCTAAAAATGTACATTGCACAGTTTTCTTATGGCAAGTACTTACATACTCTGTGAAGTAAAGAGACTATATCTCATTTATATTATGGCTAACATTGAGGAAAATGGTAATCCCAGAACACTTAATTGTGCTAATACAAAATCTATACCTACATCAAGAAGGTGTTGTTATGACAAAGCAAGGAAACATTGCATGGTTTAAAATCAGGAAGTATATGTGGTTGAATCCTTTCTCTAATTCAGTCTTTATACTGAGCAAATAATTCACAAAGCTAGACTCTATGAAGAAAGTGGCATTGGTATTGGAGGAATACTCATCAACAACCTGTGTTGTGCAGATGACACAACTTTGGTTGCTGAAAGTAAGGAAGATATGAAATTCTTGTTGTAGAAAATAAAAAACTGTAGCCTTCCATATGGTTTCCATCCAAACATCAAGAAAACAAAAGTCCTTACCATAGAACTAAGAGTCAACATTTTGATAGATAGAAAAAGGATTGAAGCTGTCAGTGGTTGAGATGAGTAGAAAGAGGTATGGGAATGTGGGGGACATGTTTGACATTGCAGGAACTGGTTATGTGTTGTTGATGGAGACAGTCCCCCTTTGTGGAGTAGTTGATAAAGTTCAGATATGGCTGTCCGAGTGTGGCCCTTGTTTTTTTTACAGTTAGTTATCATGATTTTTATGGTGTTTGTTGCTATGTTCCACTGAGTTGGAACTGACCCATAGCTGACCCTCCAGCAAGTTTTCAGAGACTGTAATTGTTCAGGAAGAGATTGCCCATTTTTTGTCGACAGAATAACTTGTGGATTTGAAGTATAAAGTCATTGGATAAGGTAATCATACAATCTCTCTATTATTTACTGAGTTTTTGACCATTAACTTTACTTATCTTGGTATTTGCTTGGTAATTATCTTCATTACTTTAGTTACACATTGTCCATATACTTGTCATCTATATTTTTAAAAATAACATGACATTTTAATTTTATTAACCCATTCAGATATTCTTCCTATCAATCACTTGTTGGACTATTTACATTTAATTGTTATTACTGATTCTTTGGTTACATGCAAGATGGTTATTTTGCTTCTTTGAGGTTTTGGTTACTTTTTGTTTTTTTCTTTCTATTTATTTTATCACCTATTTCCCCCCTTTACTAGATAGAACAGGGAGCACTGGTAGCTTTAGTGGAAAGGAGTTGTGCTACCAACTGAAAGATGTGCAGTTTGAATCCTCTAGCCATTCTACAGGTGAAAGACATGTAGTCTCTTCCCCTGCTATTTACTTACCCTTGAAAACCTGCTGTATTGTTAATGATGAGCCATTTTCAACTTGATAGTATATAATAACAACAACTATAACTTTACAGACTAATCACCACGTATTTTTATTTTTAAAGTGGTTACCTCGGCAAAATGTACTTATTTATTAGTTGGTCAGGAATTTTAGCAATACCTTAACCATTCTCCTGTAGCACATAAAGGCATTAGAATACTATTACTCCTTTCACACTGTTTCCTAAATTTTATGTTACTGTTGATACATATTTTATCTCTTGAACCCTACAACAGAATATTTGTTGTTGTTGTTATTATGTGCCATCGAGTCGTTTGCGACTCATAGCGACCCTTTGTACAACAGCCCTAAACCCTGCTCTATCCTGTGCCAATCGCACTGCCTCTGACACACCCATCCCGATTCAGAAAATATTACTCACAACTATCTAAACACAGACAAATGTAAGAGTTTACTCTACAAATTATGTATTTAACACAGATTGCACTTGAGAAAGACTGAAATCAGGGAATTTAATTGGTGATTTGCAGAAATATTTCAGACAATTTATGAGGGCATGGATTAGAATGCATAAGTTGAAATTGAAAAAATAATATAATGTGCCATTGAGAGGCTTGTCAGCAATTGGTCAACAAGGATAATTGTAGGAAAAAGGACTATCACTAAGGATTTTATTTTAAGAGAATATATTAATGCACCTGCAATTATTCCTTTTCTTTGTTCTCATCATTCTCCCCGTCAATCTTTTCTTCTGTTCTCTTCTTGGATAGTCAAAACTTACCCATATCTGACCCTCAGCATGTTTTCAGAGTCAGGAAGTTACATGGGAGGACATTGCCCATCCTTCACCAGTGGAGCAGCTGGTAGAGAAAGATGTGCAGTCTCTTTCCATGTGACTTACTGCTTCTAAAAACCCAGTGTAGGGCCAGCTGTTGTTTGATTCAGACTTGATGTTACATAATAATGACCCTTTCCTTTAGTTAAATAATCAACAATACCAGATGCAATAGAAATGAATATCTATTTTCAGTTAGATAATTGTTTTGAAAATGTGGTAATCCCCCATAATAGTGCTACATATATAATATACTAAATTTATAGTAATTTTATTAAGTAAAACCCCATATCTTGCCCTGTAGGAGCTATAAGTTTGAAGCAAAAGAAATTATAAATGCAGTAAAAAGACAAATAATTGAACATTTTAAAAAGACATAAAATTTTTTAAATGAGTAGCAGAGAGTGGATAAATCTATTTTAATATGTTATTGTTGTTATTGATTGCCATCAAGTTGAGCATAATTTGTCTACTATGAACAAAAGACCTAATGCCTTTCCATAATGATCATAATTTCTCCAAGTTCATAGAGTTTCCAGAGGCATGTAGTTCAGGAAGTGAATGCTACTGCTGTTTCCAAACCTTTTTTACAACCCGGAGCTCCACCAAACACTGTCCGTATTGGGAATTATGGTATTTGATACCCCAATGGCACAAGTTTCAACATCACGGCAATCCCAGATTACTTGATACAACATACTGATAAACAGTGATGTACAAAGTTGAAAAATTTTCCTCCAAATATAACAACAGTGATATCACTTAGCAGTGGTTAAGTGTTGTCAAATCAAATATGACACATAGTGACCCTTGCACAAAAGACTTGATCTCTATTCTATAATTAACATAATTTCTGTACATTTATAGAGTTTATAGAATTTACAGAGGGATCTAATTTAGGAAGTGGATGCCACTTCTGCTTCCCAACCTGAATCAACCTGAAAGCTCCTCCAAACATTGTATATGATTGGTAACCATTATGTTTTTTGACATGACTATACTACAGTTTTCAGCATCACAGCAACTCCAAGTTATTCAATACAGCAAATAGACAAACAATTGCTATATCACTTAAAGAATGTTCTTTCTTAAATTGACTGGCATCAAGATGCTAGAGGTCAACTCTTAGAGTGGAGGCTCCAGGCTGGCCCTCAGACCCAGTCTCTCACTACGAGATTTTAAAGACACACACTTCGGCAGACCAAAAAAAGTTCAACTGACACCCACTTTTGGGGGGGAAGTACAATGCACTTTAAAAACAAATTCAACTTATTACAGTCCTGTGAACAACAGTGTCTGAACTTTGCCCTATCTTGTGTCCTCATGAACTTTTTATATGCTCAAGTCATTTGTTATAGTCATTGTGTTAATAATTTTTAGTCTTTTTTCTTTATCTGACTCTCCACTTTCACAAGGTAATGTCTTTTCCCAAGGATTGGTAACTCCTGATATCATGCATAAAATATGTGAGAATAAAGAATATGAAGAAAATATTTGAATCATGTGGGATGACATCTAAAAGCAGAACATACAAATGATTGAAATTCCAGAATACAAGAGGGACATGGGAATCATTGAGAAAATTGTGGAATAGATACGAGGAAAAAAAACGTTCCCAGGTAATAGGAAGAATAAGGAAATCCATATTCAAGAAACTCAATGAACACCAAATAGACTAGACCCAAAAACTAAAACATCAAGACATATCATATTAAATTCTAAAAAATACAAGATAAGGATAGAATACTAAAAGTAGCACTAGAAAAACAGAGTCACCTACAAAGAGAAAACAATTAGATTAAGTTCTGTTTTCTCAACAGAAACTAGGTGAACAAGAAGACAATGGGATGGCATACATAGAAAGTAGAAAGAAAATAGTTGCCAACCAAGTATCCTATACCCAGTAAAGCTGTCCATTAAATTTGAAGGGGAAATGAAATTCTTTGCAGAAAAGAAGGAACTTAAGGAATTTGTGGGGAAAAACCCCAAAATAGACAAAATCTACAAGAACTTTTAAGGGAAGTCCTTTACACAGAGACACTAAAAGATGGTAGATGGACCATAGTAATCAGAGATAATAGAAAAAGTAAGACAACACTATGGCAATGACAAAACCTGAACTGTCAATAATCACTTAATGTAAGTGGACTAAATACACCAATCAAGAGAAAAAAAGAGTGCAGAATACATAAGAAAAAAAATCAAAGCCCATATATCTTATGATATATGAATATCTTATGATATTCATAAGAGACAAATCTAAGGAATGAAGAGGAAAATAGACTTAAAAGCAAAGGCTGGAAAATAGTATACCAAGCAAATGGCATGCACATACACACACGCAAAAGGAGTGACAAGACTAATCTGATAAAATAGATTTCAGGATGAAAATAACCATAAAAGATAAGGAACTGTATTATATCTTGATCAAAGGCATGGTAGATCAAAAAGATATAAACTTGGTTGACATATATGCACCAAATTTTACACTTTCAAAATACATAAAATAATGGTTAACAGGATTGAAGAAAGTAGTGATAGGAAACTTTAACACATCACTCTCACCAAAGGATAGGTCAACGCAAAGGAAACTTAACAAAGATGGAGAAGATTTGAACTATGCAATCAGTCAACTAGACCTTGTGAATGTGTTCCAAGTACTGCACCAAACTAAAACTCAATTCACTTTTTTTAAAATGCACACAGTATATTCTCCAGAATTAGTAACATTTTAGGGCACAAATCAAGCCTCAACAAGTTAAAATATATTGAAGTAATATGCAGTTTCTTCTCAGACCAGCCATAAAACTAGAAATTAACAAGAAGATCAATTTTATAAAATTAAAGATGTGAAATCTAAATAATACCCTGCTAGAACATGATACAACATCTAGTTTTCCAACACTAAAGCAAAATATATTCCACTTTTTAATTATTAAGTGATATTTGTAATTATTTTTCCTCATTTTCACTTATTTCCAATCTGAGCACTTCCACAAACTACTATAACTATCTGCATTCATCAACATTTTTATGGTTTTTAGAGGCCTGCAGTTTAAGAAGTGGATAGTCAGTCCTGCTTCAAAGGAATCCGGATACTATCAAACAATATTATTAATATAACATGCAAGCAAAATCCTGCTGAAGATCATTCAAAAACTACTAGCACAGTATATAGATAAAGGAAATTCCAGAAGTTCTAGCAAAATTTACAGGAGGCTGTGCCACTAGCGATATCATTGTTGAAGTCAAAAGGATCCTGGCTGAAAGTAACGATTATCAGAAGGAGGTCTATTTGTGCTTTATTGACTATGCAAGGACATCTGACTATGTATCATAACAAGTTATGGCTAAAATTAAGAAGAATGGCAATATCAGAGCACTTAATTTGTATATGTGAAACCTATACCTAGACCAGGGGACTGTTGTGAGAACGTGATTTTAAAATTAAGAACAAGAGTGGCAGGGTTAAATTCTCTCATCATATCTATTCAATCTGTGTACTGAGCAAATTATTTGAGAAGCTGGACTCTATGTAGAGGAATGTTGCAACAGGATCAGAGGAAGATTAGTCAATAACTTGAATTATGCAGATGACATAACTTTGCTCATAAAAGTGAGGAAGATTTGGTGCACTTGTTGTTTGTTTGTTGTTGCACTTGTTGTAGAATTTTAAAGAATACATCCTTTAGTATGGATTGCATCTCAATACCAAGAAAACAAAGATTCTTACTACTGGGCCGACAGGCAATATCATGATGGATGGAGGAGAGATTGAAACTGTCAACAACTTAATCTTACTTGAATCCACAATTGACACCCTTGGTCAGAAAATCAGGAAATGTATAGCATGGGAAAAGTCTGCAGTTAGGAATAATGATGTCAGTTAATTTAGATATGATTCAGGCCATGGTTTTTCTGATCACTTGGTATGAATCTGAGAGCTGGACAGTGAATAATAATGACATAAGAAGCATTAATGCCTTTGAACTGTGGTGTTAGAGGAGATTTCTAAACATCCTATGGACTGCCTAAAGAACAAATACATTTTGAAAATTGTGCAGTCAGAGTGATCTCTGGAGGCAAGGATGATAAGTATTTGTCTCATATTCTTCAAGCATGTTGCTAGATGGGGCTATTCCTTGGAGAATAGTAAGATGCTCAGAAAGGGTAGAAGGTTGGCAAAACAGAAGAAAGGCTGTGACCAGGTAGATTGACATGGTGACTACTGCAGTGGGCTCTAATGTCAGGAAGTGTGAGAATGGCACAGAATAGGACAGATTTCAGATCTGTTGTTTATAGGGTTACACTCAACTTTGTCACCTAATAACAACAACAGAACACAATTGGGTTATGGAATAAATACATAATGAAATTTTAAAAGTTTCTCCAAACAAATTATAATGAAAATGCATCATAGCAAAACCTCTGGGGTGTAGCTAAGGCATTCATCAGAGGGGAGTTCATAGCAATAGGCAAACACATAAAATGAGAAGAAAGAAGCAAATTAATGACCTAACACAACACCTCTGTCAAATAGAAAAAGAACAACAATCTAACCCTACAGCCTTTAAAAGGAAGGAAATTATAAGAACAAGAGTCAAAATCAGTGAAATAGAAAACAGAAAAACTGTTAAAGAGTCAATAAAATTGACAAACTATTGGCAAACATAACAAAAGAAAACAATTTGGTTAAGTAATGATAAAGGTGACATTACAACAGAACCAGAAGAAACTAAATCTATAATAATAGAATATTATGAAACCATTACTCTGAAAAATTTTAAAACCTAAAGGAAAAGACAAATTCCTTGAAACTCATGCCCTAACCAGATTGGCATGGAATTATGTAGAACACTTGAACAAAACCATCACAAAAGGAGAAATTGAGCAGGTCCTAAAAAGACTCACTCTCTCTCTCTCTCTCTCTCTCTCTCTCTCTCACACACACACACACACACACACACACACACACACACACACACAAAAGTCTGGGGCCAGATGGCTTCATGGCTGAATTCTACCAAATTTTCAGAGATCTATTACCAATTCTAATTAAATTATTTAAAAAATATAAACAATGAAGAAACAGTCCCAGAGACATTCTGCAAAGCAAGCATAACACTAATACCAAGGCCAAGCAAATATCTCTCATGAACATGTTGTTGTTGTTGTTAAGTGCCGTTGAGTTGCAGGCGACTCATAGCGACCCTATGAAGGAGAGTCCTCAATGCTGGGCGTCTCTCATCCTCTCTCCAGGTACATAAGGTTTCCGGAGGCAAGCTGTTATGGAAGTGGATGCTACTCCTCCTTCCAAGCTTGTTTTTATCAGGGAGCTCCACCCCACTCTCTGTCCTCATTGGGTAACCAGCCATTAACGCATTTGACACATCAGTGTCACAGTGTTCAGCCTCACAGCAACCACAAGTTACTGCTGTACGGCAACTTATACACGAGGGCTATATGACCTAAAGGAATGTCTGAAAAAAAACAACGAAAGACAGGCATGAGGGCCACAGATTAAATGTCACCCACCTTCGGCTTGGAAGCATCGCCTTCTGTCCTCATGAACATAGACGCAAAAATAATTAACAAAATCCTATGTATATGAAAATCCTAGTATATGAAAATAATAATTTGTCATGACCAGTTGGTATTCATAATAGTTATGAAAAGATGATTCAACATAAAAAAACAACATAATTCACCACATTAACAAAGCAAATAACAAGAACCATATGATCCTAGCAATTGATTCAGAAAAAAGCATTTGACTAAATTCAACACCTCTTTCTGATTGAGACATTTAGAAAAATATGAATAGAAGGGAATTTCTTCAATATAGTGAAAAGTATATATATATATATATAAAACCAAGAGCCAATATCATTCTTAAAAGACAAAGACTAAAACATTCCCCTGGTGAACAGTCACCAGACAAGGATGCCCACCCTCACCACTCTTATTAACTGTTGTATTAGAAATATTTGCAAGAGCAATAAACATGAGAAAGCAATAAAAGACATCAATTTTGGCAAAGTTGGGAGTATGCAGATGATATGATAATGTACACAGGAAATCACAAGGGCTTAACAAAACAGCTATAAGATCTAGTGGCTCAATTTAGTGGAATGGCAAGATACAAGATCAATATGAAAAGGTCACTGAGATTCCTCTACAATTAAAAAGAAATCTTAGAGAAGGAAACCAAGAAAGCAATAAGATTTACATTAGCCAACCACAAATTAAGATACTTGGGAATAAACCTAATTAAAGACACAAGAGACCTGTACAAAGAAAACTACAAAACAGTTCTGCAAGAAACAATAAAAGACCTATATAAATGGAAAAATGCTCCCTCTTCATGAATAGGAAGACTCAATATAATGAAAATGACAATGCCACCAAAATCAATCTACATGTTCAATGCAATCTTATTGTTTTTTTTTTGTCAAGTCGTGCAGAATCAAGTATGAATCATAGTGACCCTATGAACAGATGGCACCTAACAACAACCGCCACCACCACCTCTTACTCTATTGACCCTTTAAGCATTAAATAGTGTCCCCTTTGTCTCTTATGCTGATTTTTGCTCTGAAATCTATTTTATCTGAGATTAATATTGACAGCTCTGGTTTGGTTTATGTTTAATTGGGTTTTGAGTTTTGTGGAATTTTTCTGTTGGTTTGTATGGGAATTTCCCCCCCCCCCCCACCATGTGCTTGGTATACATTTTCCACCCATCAATTATTAGTTTATCCTTACCTTCACTTCACTTAAATGTGTCTCTTGTAAGTAGCACATTGATGGATTTTGTTGTTTTGGTTTGTTGGGTGTGTTTGTTTTTAATCTAGTCAGTTTCTAACTGTGACTATGACCCTATTAACAAAAGATCTGAACCCTGTTCAATCCTGTGTCATCTTTACACTTCCATACAAACAAGAGCCCATTTTGATAGTCATCACATCACTCCACCTGGTCAAGGGTCTTCCTCTCCTTCACTGACCCTCCACCCTTCCTAGCATCATGTCCTTCTCCAAGGAATAGCCCCTCATAGCAATATGCTGAAAGGATGTGAGGTGAAGCCTCCAAAGTAAGTGAGTGTTCTTGCCTCCAAAGAACATACCATTTTCACCATCTCCAACACATACTTGTTTGTTCTTTTGGCCGTCTGTGGGATGTTCAGTACTATTCTCCAATACCACAACTCAAAGGCATCATTTCTTCTTCTGTCATTCTTCTTCACTGTCTATTAACTTGCCTATAAGTCCAGTGCTAAAAATCATCATTTTCTTGACATTGAGATGCAATCTGTACTGAAAGCTGCATTCCTTAATCTTCTGCAACAAGTGATTCAAGTCCTCCTCACTTTCAGTAAGCAGGGTTGCATCATCTGCATAACCCAGGTTATTGATGATTCTCCAATCCTGATGCCACACTCCTTTTCATAAGAGAACAGCTTCTCAAATAATTTGCTTAGCATACAGATTAAATAGGTATGGAGAGAGAATACAACCCTGACACTCCCTTACTTTTAAATCACGCAGTGTTCCCCTGCCCCATACGCACAATAGCCTCCTTGTCCAGGTATATGTTTTACATGAGAACAATTAAATGTTCTGGGACTCCTGTTCTTCTTAATGTAGCAGCCACAACTTGTTATGATCCACAGAGTCAGTAAAACACAAATAGATATTCTTCTAGCATTTTTTACTTTTAGCCAGGATTCATTTGACATTAGCCTGGTGCCATGGCCTCTTCTAAATTCTGCTTGAATTTCTGAAAGTTCTCTATGTACTATTTGAGTTGTTTTTAATGATTTTCAGCAATATTTTACTTGAATGTTATATTAATGATCAATTCAGTTGGATCACCTTTTTTGGGAATGGGAACAAATATGTACCTCTTCCAATCTGTTGGCCAGGCAGCTGTCCTCCATATTTCCTGGCTGGTGTGTGTATCTGTTAATTGAAACAAGTAAATTGGCATCCTAACAATTCCTAGGGCTTCATTTTTTGCAATGCCTTCAATGCAGCTTTCACTTCTTTCTTTGTTACCATTGGCTTCTGTTCCTATGGTGGTGGTGGTTGTTGTTATGTGTTGTTGAGTTGCCTGCTATCCATAGCGACCCATAGCCAGTCTTACCAGTACTTACACACCAAACCCCTTTGTCCCAGTTACTGTATCAATCCATCTCATCTGGGGTCTTCCTCTCTCATGCTGTCCCTCCACCCTTCCGAGAATGATGTCCTTATCCAAGGACCTGTCTCTCCTGGCCATGTGCCCAAAATTTGTGAGATGGAGCTTTAAAATCCTAGCCTCTAAGGAGAAACTTGGTTTCACACTCTCCAAGGTAGACCTACTTGTTTTGTTGGCAGTCCATAATATGTATGTTTTAGGCTCTTCTTGGGCACCATAACTCAAAGGTATCTATTCTCCTTCTGCCATCCTTAGTCATTATCCTACTCTTTGAATCATAACAAGTAACTGCAAAGATTATGGCCTCGATTAGGCACACCTTATTCTCTAGACTGACATCCTTGCTCTTCAGCACTCTGGAGAGGTGCATGGTAGCCGATTTTCCCAATGCAGTTCATCTTTTGACTTCCTGACTGCTGGGGTTAAGAGTGTTGATTGTGGGACTAAGCAAGCTATAATTATTAAGAACCTCCATCTCTTCTCCATGTATTACAGTACTGCCAACTGAACCAGTGGTTAGATTCTTTGTCATTTTTATGTTAAGCTTCAATCTGTATTGAAGGCTACAGTCCTTGACCCTTAACCTTCTGCAGCAAGTGTTTCAGGTCTTCTTCGGTGTCAGCAAGCAAGGTTGTGTCATCTGCATAATGTACGCTGTTGATGAATCTATGTACTTCCCATTCCTGATGGCACATTCCACCTCATAAAGCCCTACCACCCTAATGATCTCTTCTTAATATAGATTGAAAAGGTATGGAGAAATGATACATCCCTGACACACTCCTTTCCTAATTTTGAACCATGCAGTGTATCCCTGCTCTGTTCTGAGGACTGCTTCCTAATCCGAGCATAGTTTTCACAATCAAGTGTTCTGAGATTCCCATTTTCCTCAAGGCTAGTCACAATTTGTTGTGATCAACATGGTCAAATAAATGCCTTTGCATATTCCATGAAACACAGATAGATATTCCTCTGGTACTTTGCTTCCTACTAAGATCCATCTCATATTGACATGCTGTTAGGAGAGTCTGTTCTTGAAGACAACATCATGCTTGATAAGGTGGAGGGTAAGCAATGGAGAGGAAGGCCCTCAGCAAGATGGATTGATATGGTGACAATGGTTATGGCTTCAAGTGTGTAGAGGACGATAAAGATGGCATAAAATAGGACAAGTTTCATATTTATTGTTCAGAGGGTCTTTATGAGTCATTTACTATTCCATGATACCTACCAACAATTTACAATGTACACACACACACACACACACACACACAAACTGGAGGAAGTGAATGTCTTAAAGCTTTGTTGTTCTTTACTGAGATTTAGTCAGTGTTTTTAAATATTTCTTTATTTGGTATGAGAATTAAAAAAAATATATAGTTTTCGCCAGTTATTGCTTCACTTAGGAACAAGCTCTTTGCAGTTCCTTGCTTTTCCAGTGCAGAAATTTTCCCCTTGGTGTAATCTTTTTTTTAAAAAACCACTCTTGTGCTCAAAACTAAAAAATAACTTTACATCTCACTAACCTTTGTATTCCTCCAACCAGTCAAATGTGTTTCTACCTCATTAAGTATTCTTTTGCCTGGCCTTTTTATACGTGCTATTTGCTTTGGTATAATTCCCTGAGATGTCCACTATCTCTTGACACTTCTCAGAAATCCTATCTCATACCATCCTATATAAAAAAAGTTTACTTTCCCCTCCTAATTTATATTATTCCTTTTATGTTACAATCATGTATGTTGTGTTGCACATGTTCCTTCATTCACATTTGTTCCATATGATTATTCCTATGCACTGTGTTTTGTAAAATTAGTCACCATGGTTTTATGTCTGCTATCCCCTCATTTTTTCAGGTTTCCACTAGATCCATCTCAATTCCTTCATTCTTCTCTCTGCTCACCAAACTCTGCAGCCCCACGATTTTCCCTTCTTTCTACTCTTATCCCTTTCCCCCCCTTCTTAGTCCCCTTTGAACTTTTAACCACATCTTGCTAGTTATCCTATTTTTACAATAATGGTCTTATGCAGTGTTTGTCCTTATGACACTGAGCTAGTTAAATCAGCATAATTCTCTCTATCCTCACCCATGTTCCTGAGTAATGCGTAGTATTTTGTTGTGTGAATGTACCACTATTTCTCTATCTATTTGTTTTTAGATGGATATTTGGGTTGATTCCATGTTCTTGCTATTGTTAATCGTGATGCTATGAACATCAGTACCCAAATCTCCATTTGTTTGTCAATTCTATAATCCTTGCAGTATATTCCTGGCAGTGGAATAGTTGGGTTATATGGAACTTCTATGTTCAGCTTTTTAAGGAAATGCCAAACTGACTTCTAGAGTGGTCATACCAGTTCACAAACCCACCATAGTGTATGAGAGCTCTAATCTCTTCACATCCTCTCCAACATTTATTACTTACCATCCTATTCAACTCTCCTGCTACTACAGGCATGAGATGGCATCTTGTGGTTTTGATTTCCATCTCCCTTATTTTCAGTGATTTAGGGAATTTTTCAATATGTCTGCTGAACATCTGAATGTCTTCTTTCGTGAAAAATCTCTGTATATCTTTGGCCAATATTTCAGTTGTGTTATCGGTCTTCTTCTTGTGGTATTCTGTGAACATTAGTTATGAATCCCTTGTCTGAGATGTCATTGGTGAATGTTTTTTGCCCAGCTAGTAAGTTTTCTTTTCACCATATTGTAAAAATTTTGTTATGCATACATAATCTTTAGATGATCCCATTCATTGAAGTTATCCTCTCCTTGGTGTGCATTTCTGATTGGTAGAATGACAGACATGTAGACCAATGAAATAGAACTGAGGACACAGAAATTAACTTATTCGTCTACATGAACTGTTATCCTACAAAGAAAAAAAACCTATCAAGTGGGAAGATGACAACATCTTCAACAAATAAGACTGGCAAAACTGTACTTCTATTTGCAGAAAGGTGAAACAGTATCCACAGAAAAATCAACTTATAGTGATCAGAGACATAAGGATGAGGCTGAAAACAATAAGGAACACAAGAGACAACATGTGACCAAACTAAGAAGGATTAGCCTATGGTTGTTTTTGCTTTTATTATGTGCTATCGAGTCAAATGTTACTCATAGTGACCCTATGTACAACAGCCCTAAACCCAGCTCTATCCAGTGCCAATCTCATTGTCTCTGAAACATCTACCCCATTACCCCAGTCACTGAATCAAGCCATGTCATTGATGGTCTTCTTCTCCTGTACTGTCCCTCCACCCTTCCAAGTATGGTGTTCCTCTCCAAGGACTGGTACTTCCTTGAAACACGTCCAAAATATGTCAGACAAAACATCAGAATCCTTGCCTCCAAGGAGCAGCCTCATCTCAACTTCTCCAGGATAAACCTGTTTGTTCTCTTAGCAGTCCATGTTACATTTATTC
This sequence comes from Elephantulus edwardii, assembly GCF_000299155.1. Classification (NCBI taxonomy): domain Eukaryota; kingdom Metazoa; phylum Chordata; class Mammalia; order Macroscelidea; family Macroscelididae; genus Elephantulus; species Elephantulus edwardii. The sequence continues at coordinate 927,670 of NW_006400148.1, forward strand.
AATACTCTTTTCCAACACCACAGCTCAAAGATAACAATTCTCCTATTATCCCTAGTCATTGTCCAGCTTTCTGATGCAAAGCAAGTGATTGCAGAGACAATGGCCTGTATCAGGCATACCTTAGTCTCCAGACGGACATCATTACTCTTCAGAACATATTATTTGGGAGTCTGGGCTCTATGAGGAGAAATATGGCATCAGGATTGGAGAAAGACTCATCAACAATCTGTGTTATGCAGATGACACAACCCTGCTTGTCAAAACTGAGGGGACCTGAAGTGCTTGCTGCAGAAGGTCAAGGACTGCAACCATCAGTATGGATTGAAGCGCAATATCAAGAAAACAAATATTCTTATCCCTGGGTAGATTAGCAGTATCATGTTGGATGGTGAAGAGACTGACATGGTTAACAGCCTTAGTTTGGCTCCACAATCAACACTCTTGGCACCACTAGCCAGGAAGTTTAAAGCCTATAGTATATTTATTTTTATTGATTGCCTAATGGCTGTGGGAGCACTTGTGGCCTAGTGGCAAGAAGCTTTGCTGCAATCCTGAAGGCACACAGTTGGAATTCACCAGCTGCTCCATGGAAGAAGGATGGACAATCCCCTCTAGTGAGATAAACTTCCTTCGTAAACCCACTAGAGGGTCAGATATGGGTTAGTTCTAAGTCTTCAGTACGCAACAACAACAACACTGGGTATGGAGGTGTGCTGCCAACCCAAGGGTAGGTAGTTTGAATGCACTTTGCTGCTCCATGAACAAGATGGGCAATCTTCTCTCACATAGTTAACATCCTCTGAAAACCTATTGGAGGTACAGTTATGAGTCATTTCTGCAATGAGAGAGAAAGAATCAAAAATTCACTAAATGTCTACCTGCCTGATTATTTTATACCTACTTTTATTTATGTATTATTTATTTATACTTTTTATAGCATGTAAGTGGCACATAACCTCATGATACGGCCTAATTAGAAAATAGACTCAGTAAAATGTTATTAATTAATATCACCTTAGATTTGGAGAGTGCTTAGAAATCAACTTATTTTGAAATTTCATAAAAAATTTATTTTATTCATTTATTTTTTGTTTGCTTTTTTTTAAATACTGATTTACTTGCAAAGGTTGTATGCATTGTTTTTTACACTGGATTTTTCCCCTTTCCTTTAATTACCAAAAAGAATTTTTTAATAAAACTATTAAATTCATGGTATTATCTCAAAATTAATCATTTTATGACTCATGTTTTAATAAGAAAAGAAGAGATACAGAGACAGATAGGAGAGAGCCATTTGAAAATAGATAAACAGGTACTGGAGTTATTTTTCGTCAAAACAAGGAATGCCTGGGCTACTCGTGACTAAAAAAAAGTAGGGTATTGCATAGTTAACTGAAAGGCTAAGCCTCTCTGGCAGTTCGAATTCAATGGCTTGCTCTGTAGGAGAAAGATAGACAAATTTCTTTCCAAATTATTTATAGGTGAAAATTCTCATTTTAATAGAGTTGTTGCTATTAGGTGCCATCAAATTGAGTATGACATATAGCAGCCCTATGAACAAAATATTTGAGCCTTGTTCTGTTCTGTGTCATCCACACAATCTCTGACACACTTAAACCCATAGTTGCAGTCACTGTGTCAGTCCTCCTGGTTGAGGGTCGTCCTTTCCTTCACCATCCCACCACCTTTCCAAATAGGATGTCCCTCTCCAAGTAATAGCCTCTCCTAACAACATGCCCAAAACATGCGAGACGAAGTTTTATCATGATTGTCTATAAGGATCAATCACTATGGCTGCACTTTCTCCAAAATACATGTGTGTGTTTTTTGGCAGTCCATGGGATATTCAGTACTTTTCTCTAATACCACAAATCAAAGACACCCTCTTCTGTCATCCTTATTCATTGTCCAGTTCTCAGATGTGTAACAAGTGATTGGAAATAATAGGTCATGAATCAGGCACACCTTAGTCCTCAAACTGATATTATTACTCCTTAATAATTTGGAAATTGGAAGGAGGAGTGGCATCCACTTCCATAATAGTTTGCCTCCGGAAACCCTATGAACCTGGAGAGAGGATGAAAGGCATCCAAGCATAGAGGACTCTCCTTCATAGGGCCGCTATGAGTCGCCTGTGACTCGACGGCACTTAACAACAACAACAGTGATTTGGACAAACACCTGTCTGTCTTGCCAGTATTTTGAATTTTCTTAAAATTTCTAGAACTACAAAATGATAGCATCTCTTCTAAGCTATTTTCTGTGCAATAATTTGTTAAGGCAGTTAAGGAAACTAGATTGTTGATAAATATTTTGAGTGAAAGGATAAATAGACTGAAGTTACTTGAAACCTCTGAAAAATACGAAAATTGCTTTCCTTGAACTAATTTTCTTTATTTCTATAACGGCCATTATAGATGTACAGACTCACTTATTAGTTTAATTGGAATGATAATATCAGGATGTATTATTACTGATTTTTGGTAAATAATCTCTATATTATTTGTTTTACTTTGTGTCTTAAAAACTTTCAAAGATATTTTGCCTTTTCTACATGTATATAGAATAATACTCTTTTTATCCATTAATTTATTGGTGTAATGAATTTTACAATACTTGATCATAAAGTATTTTCTATTCTTTGTTTACATTGCTAGATTGCCTTCAGTAATATCTTTAAAATTTTAAACTTTATTCAAAGTTGATATTGGTCTGTGGTTTTTCTCATTAGACCAAGTGGAGTATCGAGTATAATTGTAATTGTAGTCAGACAAGATATTTTTGCCTTATTCTTTATCTCAATGAGTAGAACTTAGCATTTCACCATTAAATATGATAGAAATTTGTAGATGCAATTTACCAATTAATATTTTCAGTATACTATGTTAAAACAATTATATTGAAGGAACTCTGGTGGCCTAGTGGTAAGAAGCTGCACTCCAATCCCAAAGGCAGGCAGTTGAAATCTACCACCGGCTCCTTGGGAGAAGGCTGGGCAATTTCCTCTTGTGCAATTTACTGCCTCTGAAGACCTGCTGGAGGGTCAACTAGAAGTTGGTTCAGGCTCAGCAGCACCCAACAGTATAAAAGATTAAAACATAGCTATCTCCCATTGTATTTCTGTTGGAAAGTTCTGCTCTGATGGTATCTTTCCTAGCTGAAAAGTAAATGTTACTTTTCCACTGAGAAGAAACAAGGAATTATATATATCTTTATAGATAACTCAGTTGTATTCTCCTGCCCATTTTATTTTAAATTTCATAGCCAGACATAACTACAGGAATTGTTTGGAAATTTGTAACTCTGAAGACCCTCAGTTTTCAATTAACCCTTGATGAATGTTGATTAATAAACTTATATAATAATCAGATTATAAACAAATATTACATTAAATTTAACACTTGTTTTCCAAAGTATGTGTGCACTTGTGAGTAGTCTTCTCATTTTCAACTCACACCCTCTAAAAACACTAAAGAAAGTATTTTCCCTTCATTTTTTATAGACATTTGTTAATGTACAAAGCACATCATGAAAAACATACTAGGAGTTCTGAATCAAAATGGATTTACATATGCAAATGTGAAGATAATTTCCTTAAAGATATCTTTTTTAAACCTGAAACTAATATAAAGAAAGTATTTACACTTTCAAGTTATGTAAGTATAATCAAGCTTATCAACTTTTTTATTTAAGATACTGTAGTTATAATTTCTATAATACTAGTACCAATTTGTGGGAGAAGGAGGGGTAATATCCTCCAGTAAGATAAACTGCCTCTGCAAACCTACCTGAGGGTCACCTATGGACTGGTTCTGAGGTACACAATAACAACGTACCAATTTATTCACTCTCTTTTAATAGCTTTCTTTATGTTGTTGCTATTCAGGTTTTAATTTTCCTAATGATAGAAAATTATAGTAATATATTAAAAACACAATCCTAGTGATGCATTAATTTTACATTTACCACAATTATGTTATCATTTATGTTTATATATATATATTATATATGTGTGTGTGCATGTTTATTTATTGCCAATAGTTATTAATCAAAATATAAACATTTATGAGTGAAAAAATAAATATTTACTAAGGCTTCGTTATTCTACATAAAGCATAACATTTATTTTGTGTTTTATTCAAATCAGTTATTGCTTTGCGAACACAAGGGATAGAAAGAAACTTTCTGCATTTATTGGATGCCTACTGTCTACACTGTAATGTTTATTACATGTGGCATGTAATTTGCTTTTCACACATGGTAAAATAGGTATTTTAATTTTATTTTTATAAATAGGGAAAGTGAGGCACAATTAATGAACTAAGTATCTAAAGTCACATAGTCAATCAAGATAGATAGAATTTGACTCTCTTGCTGTTATGTACCATTGAGTCAAGAATGAATCATAGCAACCTTATCTGAACCCTGGCCTAGTCCACGCCATTGTCAATCTCTGACATACTTGAGCTTATTGTTGCAGTCACTATGTCAGTTCATATCTCACTGAGGGTCTTCCCTTCCTTCCCTGACTATCCATCTTGCAAGCATGATGTCCTTTTCCAAGGAATAGCTTCTTTTGACAACATTTCCAAAAGAGATGATATGAAGCTTTATCATATTTGCCTCCAAAGAACACTATGACTGAACTTTTTCCAAGACGTATCTGTTCTTTTAGCTGTCCCGGGGATTGTTGGTACTTTTCTCCAAAATAACAACTCAAGGACACCAATTCTTCTGTCATCCTTATTCATCGTCCAGCTCTCAGATGCATAGTGAGTGAAGACTAAGGGCACATTTTAGTGTTCAAACTGCCATCAGAGGTCTTTGGTAATGTGGAAAGGTCTCTGATAGCACACTTGCCCAATTCAGTATGTTTCTTGATATCCTGACTGCTGGTTTCAAAGATATTGCTTGTGGATACAAGTAAGGTGAAATCATTGGTAATTTCAATCTTTTCTTCATCTACCATAATACTGTTAGATGGATCTTGGCAGAAATCTGAGAATACCAGAAGAATGTCTATCAGTGCTTCATTGACTATGCAAAGGCTTTTGGCTGTATGGATCACAACAAGCTATGGCTGACTCTGAGAAGAATGGGAATCCCAGAACATTTGATTGTGCTTATGCAAAACCTATACTTGGACCAACAGGCCATTGTGAGAACAGAGCAGGGAGACACTGGATGGTTCAAAATCAAGAATGGGGTCCGTCAGGGATGTATTTTGTCTCCATACCTTTTCAATCTGTATGCAGAACAGATCATCTGAGACGCTGGGCTATACGAAGAGTAATGTGGCATCAGGATTGGTGGAAGAATTATCAACAACCTGCGTTATGCAGATGACACAACCCTGCGTGCTGAAACTGAGGAGGACCTGAAGCGCTTGCTGAAGAAGGTCAAGGACTGTAGTCTTCAGCATGGATTGAAGCTCAACATCAAGAAGACAAAGATTCTCACCACTGGGCCAATTGGCAGCATCAGTATGGATGGTGAAGAGACTAAGATGGTTAACAATTTTCGTTTACTTGGTTCCACAGCCAACAGTCTTGGTAACAACAGCCAGGAAATCAGGAAACAAATTGCATTGGGAAAGTCAGCTGTAAGGGACCTCTCAAGAGTACTGAAGAGCAATGATGTCAGGCTGGAGACTAAGGTGTGGCTGATATGGGATATAGTTTTCACAATTTCATGCTATGCATCAGAAAGCTGGACAGTAAATAGGGTTGATAGAAAGAGAATTGATGCCTTTGAGCTGTGGTGTTGGAGAAGAGTGTTGAATATACTGTGGACTGCTAGGAGAACAAACAGGTTTGTCTTGGAGAGGGTGAAGCTGGAATGCTTCTTGGAGTCAAGGATTCTGAAGCTTTGTCTGACATACCTTGGGCATTTTGCATGGAGGGACTGGTCCTTGGAGAGGGACATCATGTTTGGGAGACTGGAGGGACAGCACAGGAGAGGAAGACCCTCAATGAGATGGATCGATTCTGTGATTGGAGTGGTGGGAATGAGTGTGTTTGAGATGACGAGGTTGGCACAGGATAGAACGGCATTTAGGGTTCTTGTACATAGGATCGCTATGAGTCGCAAGCGACTCAATGGCATATAATAACAACAACCATAATATTACTCATCTGTCCAGGGGTGAGGATTTGACATTTCGTCTTATTTCAAAATTTGTGCTTTTCTATTTTTATTATTTTGTTTTGATTTGCATATTAGACAATGGCAAAAATTAACTGTATGACATAATTTTATTTAAGTGAAGCTTTCATATAAAAACTCCTATGTGAATAACCCTGTTTCAGAGCATCCTGGGTTATTAATGTGTCCATGATATTAGTGTCATTAGAAAGATTGACTGAAGAAGAACTGTCATTAATATGATTTTAATGTAAATGAAAACATGTGTTATATAGTTCAGGAATGTCTTCTAGCTCCAAAAATCTTTTAAAATGTGTTCACAGACCTAAAGTTGTTGTTGTTATATGTCGTTGAGTTGCCTGTGACTCATAGCGATAAGTAGTTTGTATGAATGTGTGTGTACTTGAATTTGTATATTTGTGTATATGTAGAGACCTAGTTGATTTTATTTATTGCATTTGAATTTAACAATTGTTGTTATGTTCCACCAAGCAGACAGTGACCCTATGCACAGTAACTCTGAACCCTGCTCTATCTTGAGCCAATCAAACTGTCTTTGAAACACCTACCATCATTGCCCCAGTTATTGTGTTAATCCATCTCATCCCATGTCTGCCTCTCCTGTGCTGTCTCTTTATCCTTCCAAGCATGATATACTTCTTCAAAGACTAGTCCTTCTTGAATACTTGCTCAATGTATGTGAGAGACAGTCTCAAAATCCTTGCCTCCAAGGAGCTGTTTGGTTTCACTCTTTCAAGAACAGACTTGTTAGTTCTGTTGTCTGTCCATATGTTCAATACTCTTCTCCAGTACCACAGCTCAAAGACATCAATTCTTTTTCTGTCATTCTTGGTCATTTTCCAACTCTCTGAGCCGTATCAAGTAATTGCAAATATCATTGCCTGAATCAGGCACATTTTAGTCTCTAGACCGACATCTTTGCTCTTTAACACTCTGGAGAGGTCCCTGACAGCGGATTTTCCTAATGCAATTTGTCTTTTGGTTCCTTGACTGCTAGTTCCAAGAGTGTGGATTGTGGAACCAACTAAGCTTAAATTGTTAACAATCTCAATCTCTTGGTGCTGCCAAGTTGGTGCAGTGTTGAGAATCTTAATTTTCTTGATGTTAAGCTTTAATCCATATTCCACACTAGAGTCTTTGACCCTTTGCAGCAAATACTTCAGGCCCTCCTCAGTTTCAGCAAGTAAATGTACATATATTTAATTTGCAGTTATATTTATACATATCTGATACATATGTTCACTGTGCTATAACAAGGACTGTCAGTGTGTATTTATGAGTAGGATAATTTATTTTTATTACAAGGTTTATTAATATCTATAAATTAATAATTCTTAGGACTTTGGTAGTATTTTGAATTCTATGAAATTTTTGGTAAGGTATTTTTAATTTTAACGAGTTTTCTGAAGCTCTTCTATGTTTACAATAATTCTTCTAATCATATCAATATTAATGTTAGTTTTCAAGACTATTCTTTTTTTTGACAGTTTCTTTTTTTTTTCTATATTTTATTAATTTTCATAA
>NW_006400148.1:936302-940024 GCF_000299155.1 Elephantulus edwardii
TGGGTCAAATGGTATCTCTATTTGCAACTTTTTGAGAAAGCGCCATACTGCTTTCCACAGGGGTTGCACCATTTTACACACCCACCAACAGTGAATCAGGGTTCCAGTTTCTCCACAACCTTGCCAGCATTTGTTGCTTGCTGTTCTGTTAAATTTTACTATTTAAGAGTATTCTTTTATATTCAATATCTTTTATTATATTTACTATATTTTCTTCTGTCGTAAATGGATGATCAATTTCCTTCCACATGTTTTACTGCCTTGAAAACCCTCTGGATGGGTCAGCTGTCGGTCAGTTCTCAATAACAACTATTTGAGTCATAGGCATCTAACAATAACAAGAAATCTGGAGTATGAGATGATTTCTCCATTTCTTATATTTTTCTTTTGCCTGAATGGCTTTTAATTTATTTACTACTTTTAAAACCTTAATCTTAAGACACATATTGTAGGGGAGGAAATGTCAACCCTATTGAAGCCAAAAACGAAGAGATTAAGAGAGAAGAAATGGAATTCATTAGATGAAGCCTGGTTCTTTCTTAACTTCCTCTCCTATTTGTTGCTAAGGCTTCTTCATCATAACTTACTCCATGTGTTGTTAGTAAAGAAATACTGTTCCAGTGGTATGACAGGATGATCACAAAGAACCTTGACTCTTTCAGTCTCATGGAAGAACAAGTTTGTTTTGTGGATTTGTCTTCCTTGAAAGCTCCATCTTCTAGACTCATATTCCCTGCCTCTTTGAATATTAGAAATTTATGTTTTTGTTTAACTCATCTTTTGGAGATGGTGCATGTTTTTCCTTATCAATGCAGAAATAATCGATTGGAAAATACAGTTCCCATAGAAAGTACTCTTTATTTGGGACCAGTCTTTACACACATAGTTATGCTCTTTCATGATGTATTCTAGATCATGGAAAGCCCTGACATAATCTAATGTGGCTTTCAGTTAAACTGAAGTTGATACTTGCTTCAAAACTAAATAAAATGTATTAATTTTTGCCATACTACTGGAAATCATTTTCTCCCATAAATAATACTGATGGAACTATATACATGTCATGATGAATCCTCTTTCTGTGGAAAAAAATATTCTCAAATGCAGCTGTTATTATGAACCCTTGTTGTTGCTGGTATATGCCATTTAATTGACTCAACTGACCCTATGAACAATAACTGAGCTTATAGTCTCTCTGACACACCTGTCCCCATTCATTCAGTGACTGCTACAGTCAATGTGTAAATCATCTTATTCGTGGTCATTTTCTTCAGCACTGAGCCTTTACTATTTTAAGCACAATGACCTTTTCCAAGGACTGGTCCCTCCTGCCAGCATGCCCAAAGTATGGGACATAAAGTTTGAAAGAGCAACCTGGTTTCACCCTCTGTAGGACAAACCTGTTTGATCTCCTGGAAGTTCAATACTCTTCTCCAAAACCACCACTCAAAGTGAGACCTATACCTAGATCAGGAAGCTGTTGTACAAACAGAACAAGGGAACCCTACATGATTCAAAATTAAGAAGCGTACATACGGGCTATATCCTTTCTACATATCTTTTTAATCTATATGTGGAACAGATCATTCAGGAGACTAGACTATGAAGAAGAATATGGCATCAAGATTGGTGGGAGACTCATCAGCAACCTGTGTTATGCAGATGACACAACCCTGCTCACTGAAATTGAAGTCTTGAAGCATTTGCTACAAATGGTCAAGGACTTCAGTCTTCGGTATGGATTGAAGCTCAACATCAAGAAAATAAAGATTCTCATGACTGAGTCAATTGCAGCATCATAATTGATAAAAAATTGAGGTTGTCAAATGTTTCATCTTGCTCAGATCCATAAGCAATACTCAGGAAATAAAAAAGAACTTGCTAGTAATAAATGTTGGAGACGATGTGGTAAGAAAGGAAGTCTTACACATTGTTGGTGGGATTATAAAATTATAAAATCATTCTGGAAGACAGTTTGGCACTTCCTCAAAAAGCTGAACATAGAAATTCTATATAACCCATCTATTCCACTACATGGAATATACCCTGATTATATGAGAACTGAGGCACAAATTGAGATTTGTACACCAGTGTTCATAACAGCTTTATTCACCATCACAGAAAAACATGGAAACAGCCCAAATGTCCAGCCACAAATGAGTGGATTGAGAAATTATGGTACGTTCACACAATGGAATACTAAGCAGTACTCAGCAATGTTTTTTAACTTATTACCTGTTTGGGAAGGACTGGAGAGCATTATGCTGAGTGAACTAACTCAGTCCCACAAGCAAAAATATTGCATAAAACCATTTTTGTAGAATGAGTGTAAGGATCCAAGAGGGGTGAGAGAGGTTGGAAGCAGAGGGATGATGATGTACATGGGGAGAAGGGTTTAATCATCATGTACAATTTGATGGGGGGGCATGAGGGAAATTGAAAAAGTTCCTTCGAATTTGTATTCGACTTTTGTAAATTAACTAGTATAAGATTTAAAAAAAGCAAAGCGAGAAGGTGGATAGATTTCTATATGGTTTCCAGTTGCACACACACAAATGATATTGGAATAAATCTTGGAAGAGAAAGAGAGAGAGAGAGAGAAAGCAAGCAAGCAAGCAAGCAAGCCTGTTTCTTAAAGGGACTTAAGTCTTCAGTGTGCTAAAGTGCAATTATGTTAGTCTGGAGACTAAGGTGTGCCTGATGCAAGATCCAAGCCATGGTCTTCTAAATTGTTTGCTATGCATCCAAGAACTGGACAATGACAAAGGACGATGGAAAAAGAATTGATGCATTTAAGTTGTGGTGCTGGAGAAGGACATTGATCATACCATGAGCCCATTATTCTTCAAAGGTCATAAAGAGTTTGTTTTAATTTTGTTTTTTGTTTGTTTTGTTTTGGTAAACCCTAATTATTATTTGTGTCTTACTAGAATTTTTTTTTGAGACACAATCCATACTAAAGGCTGCATTACTTGATCTTCTGCAACAAGTGCCTCAGTCCTCATCACCTTCAGCAAGCAAGGCTGTGTCATCTGCATAATGCAGGTTATTGATGAGTCTTTCTCCAATCCTGATTTCACATTCCTCTTTACAGAGTCCGGATTCTTGGATAATTTTTTCAGCATATATTGAACAGGTATGGAGATAGAATACAACTCTGGCATGTTCCTTTCCCTATTCGAAACCATGCAGTGCTCCCCTGCTATGCCTCCTGATGGAGTATAGGTTCCTTATGAGAACAATCAAGTGCTTTGGATTCCCATTCCTCTCAATGTCAGCCATAACTTGTCATGATCCACACAGTCAAATGCCTTTGCCTAGTCAATAAAGACCAAATAGACACTCTTCTTGTATTCCTTACTTTCAGCCACGATCCATCTGACATCAGTAATGATATCCCTGATTCTACAGAAGATCAAGAGAATGAACACATATATCTTGGAAAGGGTGCATCCAGAGTGCTCTTTGGAGGCAAGAATGATGAGGCTTTGCCTCACATACTTTGGACATATTGCTAAGGGTGCTATTTCTTGGTACAGAATGGATAATTTTATTTTATTATAGGAATGTTAAACAGCTTCTGGAGAAATGCTTATTTTTATTATTTGTCACCTGAATTTCAGAATCATATCAGGAACAGGTTTGAGGCCTTGAACACTAATGAGCGAAGACAAGATGAGTTGTGGGAGGATGTCAAAGATATCATTCAGGAAGAGTGCAAA
>NW_006400148.1:941794-946857 GCF_000299155.1 Elephantulus edwardii
CGCAGGAGGGGAAGACCCTCTATGAGATGGATTGATTCGGTGACTGGGGTAATCGGGATGGGTTTGTCAGAGGCAGTGCAGTTGACGCAGGATTGAGCAGGGTTTAGGGCTGTTGTGCATAGGGTCGCTATGAGTCACAAATGACTCGACAGCACATAACAACAGCAACACGATTTGTCTTTAAAATGTTTTTATTTGTTTTCATATAATAAATCCTCTACATTATGTTTCATTCATATATGTTTATTTTAGACAATCTTTTATTGTCATGTGTTTTATCAATCATTCATGGACTTTATATTTTACATTATTTTTTATATTGGTTTGCTTACAAGGTTTATATACATTGTGTCTTACACTATTTTTCATTTCATTGTGCTTTATACAATCATTCTAATGAATTATGTTTTATAAAACCAGTCACCGTTAGACCTTGCCCATAATTACCCTTTTTGCCTGGATCCCTCCCATTTGCTCACCCACCCACCCACCAAAATGTGCAACCATGTGGTTTCACCCCTACATGTGGTTACTCCCCCTTTGCTGCTCCCCACCCTCCCTTGAGTTTCTATACATGTTTTACTAGTCATCCTTCTATTTTTACAATAATGGTCTTATGCAGTATCTGTCCTTATGGAACTATGTTAGTTTGCAGTAGTTTTCAGAGGCTGTAAATAGCACAGGAGATTTCTCACCTTTTTATTGCTGAACAACTAGTGGATTTAAACCACTTGCCTTAAGGTTGACAGCATAACTCCTTACCACTAGATCACCAGAGCTCTTCCCACAGTCATAGAACCTTCAATTTTTTACTGTTTAAAAGAACTGTGAGAAAGATGAGTACTCTCTTCCCACGTTTTAAATAATCTGCATCACAACTTTTCTTCCAGCTAGATACTATCATGTGTATTAATTTCCTATTGTTGTTATAACAAATTACCAAAACCTTAATGTTGTTGTTGTTATGTGCTGTCGAGTTGCTTGCGACTCATAGCGACCCTATGTACAACAGCCCTAAACTCTGCTCTATCCTGTGCCAATCGCACTGCCTCTGACACACCCATCCCGATTACCCCAGTCACTGAATTAATCCACCTCATAGAGGGTCTTCCCCTCCTGCACTGTCCGTCCACTCTCCCAAGCATAATGTCCCTCTCTAAGGACCTGTCCCTCCTTACAACATGTCCAAATTATGTCAGACGAAGCCCCAGAATCCTTGCTTCCAAGGAGTATCCTGGTTTAACCCTCTCTAGGATCAATCTGTTTGTTTTCTTGGCAGTCCATGGTACATTCAATACTCTTCTCCAGAACCACAGCTCAAAAGCATCAATTCTCCTTCTATCCTCCCTAGTCATTGTACAACTCTCTGATACATAACAAGTGATTGCAAAAACCATGGCCTGTATCAAAAACACCTTAATCTCCAGAGACACACCGTTGCTCTTGAGTTCTTTAGAGAGCTCCCTAACAGCAGACTTTCCCATCGCAATACGTGTTTTTGATTTCCTGGCTGCTGGTGCCAAGAGTGTTGACCGTGGAGCCAAGCAAACTGAAGCTGAAGCAAAATCTTAATAGTAAACCAAAAACATATTCTGTTATAGAATCCAGAAGTTCTAAATCAGTCATATCCAGTGGTATCAGAGGGATGGTTTGAGTGGGTATGAGTTTGTATTTTTTTTTTAATTTGTTCTTTGCCTTTTTTAGTATTTCCTTTTCTTTATCACTCTAACTTCTTGTTTTTAATGTCACATTTCATTCTTTCTCTCTGATCATCTGTCTCCCACTGTAAGGATCCTTGTGAGTCTATCAGGCCTGCCTAGAAAATCTCATCTCAAGATTTTTAACTTAAAAGTTATCTGCAAAAATGCATATAGCCATATAATGTTTTTGTATTTTTAAAATTTAAGGATAGAATTTGTCTCATTATCTTTTCTAGTATTGCCTTTCCTTTATCAGTCCAACTTCTTGTTTCTGTTGTCAAATTTCATTCTTTCTCTCTGACCATCCATATCCCACCATAAAAAACCATTATGAGAAAATGTATTCATCTCAAAATTCTGAACTTAATTCTATCTGAAAATAATTTCTTGGGGCTATGTAACAGTTACAAATTCTAAGCGTTTAGATGTAGACATGGTGGAAAGGCGATTATTATTGTATTTTATTGTATCATATATGGATGTGTTATATAGAAGATTCTGAGCAATTTTTTAAAAGACAGCTATTAATGACTTTTTGTTGGTTTTGGTTTTTTTTTCTGACAATCTCATCTGTTGCTTAGAATATGTATTTCCATATGGCCTTCTGTCTTAGACCACGAGATAGTAAGTTATATTTAGGTTTGGTGGAGTAGAATGTCAGAAATAGCCTGAATTACAAATGTGGAGCCATTGCAATTGAATGTTAATGGAAGATGAAAATAACCTTCTATGTTGTATAAATTACTATATGCAACTATAGCTAATTCTTATTGATAGGGTAGTTTGTATATAATACTTTTATTTAATATAGATGAAATAAATCATGATCTGATAACCATATATTGAAATATAAATTATCTTCTGTGTACCTCCACTATATCATTTACTTTCCTTGAAAACCCACTGAAAGACCAGCTTTGAGTTAGTTCTGACTCAATGGTACTCAGCAGCATCACAGTATGTAAAGTACAATGTTGTTGTGTTGTTGGGTGACTCATAATGACACTATGAACAGTAGATCTGAATGCTGTCTTATCCTGTCCCAACCCTGCAATCTCTGACTCACCCAAGCCCTTCACTGTAGTCACTGTTTCAATCCACTCAGTTGAGTGCCTTACTCTCTTTTGCCATCCCTTCACCTTTCCAAGTATGAGATACTTCTCAAAGGAATAGCCTTTCTTAACCATATGCCACACTATGTGAGATGAGCCTTCGTAATCTTTGCCTTGAAGAACTCTGACTGCACTTTCTTCAAGATATATCTGTTCTTTAAGCAGTCCTTGAGTTACTCACCTCTAACACCAAAGTGAAAAGACATCAATTTTTCATCTGTTATTTTTTTATTGTCCAGCTCTTAGCAGCATAGATAATCATAATATAAACTTGCATTTGGAAATGAGAACTGTGGGAAGCACAGATGTCACTTCTACTAAAGCAGTTATTATAAACATCTGATAGAAATATATAACCTTTCCTTTTTGAAAATGAAATTGCATATGGAATGCCACCAGACTTTTCCTTGTGGAAGTATCTTACCCAGACCTTGCCATTTTAAGATGTCTGTAGCAAAGAGCATACGAGTTTATTTTCTAACTGAAAGGCCGATGTGTTGAATTTACTACTCATTCAGGAACTTGCTGTAGAGGTCTAGAAGCTAAAACAAAGGGAAGATGTGCTTGTGTAAAAGAGCTGAACAGCAGTTTTCAAAAGTCAACTCAAGAAGACAAAACGAAGAGCTGGAGTTAGAGAATAAAAAAGGAAGAGTTCACTTGGCATTTCACAAGCTGAAAGAATTGGAAATAAACCCAAACCAAGAGTTGGAAAAACTGTCAAGATTATGGTTGAAACATTGAGAGATGCCATGACCAAAATCTTGAATAATCCAGGAAGCATCAAAAGAAGATGGAAGAAAAATACAGAGTCACCACAAAAAAAAACAAAACAAAATTTGTCGACACTGAAATATTTCATGAGGTACCATATGTTCAAGAGTCAAGGTAATGAAAAATTTCAAGCTACACTGAAGGCATTGGCAAAACAAAAACAAAAACAAAACCCTAAAAATCCCCAGGATCAATCAATGGGTTACAAATGTACATATTTCAACTAATAGGTGAAGTTCTGGACAAGCTTTCCAGTCTATGCCAGTGAATTAGGAGGAAATCTACCCAGCTAACTGGAGGATTTATATAGTCATTCCCATTACCAAGAAAGGTGACTCAGCAGAATATGGAAATTTTAATAATATCAATAATCACATGCAAGTAAAATGTTGCCCAAGATCATACAGAAATAGCTAGACCTGTATATAGACAAAAAACTACCAGAAATTCAAGCTGTATTTGAAAGAGGTTGTGGCATTAGTAATTTCATTGTTGATGTCAGGTGTATCCTGGCTGAAAACAGAGACTACTGGAATAATGTCTATTTGTGCTTTATTGACTATACAAAAACATTTGACTTTGTGGATCATGACAAATTATGGCTAACATTTAGAGAAATAGGAATCTCATAACACTGAATTATGCTCATTTGAAACCTCTACCTAAACTCAGAAGCAGTTGTCCAAACATAGCAAAGGAAGATTACATGGATTAAAATCAGGAAATGTGTGTGTGTCAGGGTGTATCTTTTATCCATACCTATTAATCTGTATGCTGAGCAAATCTTTTGAGAAGTTAGACTCTATAAAGAAGAATATGGCTTCAGGATCAGAGAAAGGCTCATAAGTAAACTGTATTATGCAGATGACACAACCTTTTGGTAAACATCATAATAGATGCGGAAAATATTGAAATTGTCAACAATTTCATCTTATTTGGATACACAGTCAACATCTCAGATACCAGCAATCAGAAAATCAAAAGATGTATTGCATTGGAAGTATCTAATGTTAGGGACCTCTCCAAATTACTAAAGAGCAATGAAGTCAGTTCAAAGACTAAAGTGTGCTTGACTCAGGTCATGATCTTTTCAAATGATGCCTTTAAACAGTGTTATTGGAGATGAGTATTGGAGTATGCCATCAACTTCCAAAACAGCAAACCGATATGTCTTGGAAAAAGTGCAGCCAGAGTGCTCCTTAGATGCAAAGGTGGTAAAGATTCATTTTGCATTCTTTTAGCATATAGGAGAGGCTATTCCTTGGAGAGGATCATCGTCATTAGAGAGTGAAGGGTCAGTGAGAGGAAGATTCTCACAGAAAAAGATTGGCACAGTAACTGCATGAGTCAAGGATGATGAGAATGGCACAGAATAGAAGTGTCCAAGGAACTCATGCAATATTATTCAAAATGGTTGACTCTGGAGAACATTATGCTGAGTGAAATATCCCAGTCACAAAAGGACAAATATTACATGATG
>NW_006400148.1:947512-987295 GCF_000299155.1 Elephantulus edwardii
TGGGAGGAGGGTGGAGAGAATAGTGCAACAATGAATGAGTGGAAGCCCAAAATCTCTGTAAATGTTTATGAAAATTAATAAAATTTAATTATAGAAAAAAAAAGAAGTGTCCAGATCTTATTCATACTATTGTTCTGAGATGTACTTGACTCAGTGGCACCTAACAACAACAACAATAACAGTTTACCTTGTGGGAGAAATGTAAAAAGTCTTTTTGTTTATATATTATAGCCCCAGAAACCCAATGGAGGGTTGCCAGGAGTTGAACTTGACTAGACAGCAATGGAGTTATAAATTATCTTTTATGCCTAGATCAAATATACATTAGAAAATATATTCTGGAGTAAAGCACAGGCCCATATCCTTAATTGGTGATAAATGTATTCTGCTCTGAATATTGAAGAGCCACATTCTTTTCTCAAAGGAAACTGAATTTCTTTTATAATAAAATCTCTCAAAAGTTCAGTAATATTATCAATTAATTGCTTTCAATAGGTTCTATGCATATATAATTAAAAATCTATTGCATGACACATTTTATAATATTATTGGCATTGTCCTTTTATTTTTTTTTACTTGTATTGTCCATCCATTTGTATTTTATGAAAATTAATAATAATAATAATAATAATCCTTCAGTTTGGATTGAAGCTTAACATCAAGAAAACAAAGATTCTCTTCACTGGGCCGATTGGCAGCATCATTATAGACGGTGAAGAGATTGAGGTATTAATAGCTTCAGTTTGTTTGGCTCTACAATCAACACTCTTGGTACCAGCAGCCAGGAAATTAAAAGGCAAATTTCATTGAGAAAGTTTACTGTCAGGGACTTCTCCAGAGTACTAAAGAGCAATGATGTCATTCTGGAGGCTAAGATGTGCCTGATCCAGAAAACAGTCTTTACAATTATTTGCTATGCATCAGAAAGCTGGACAATGACTAGGGATGATAGGAGAATTTATGCCTTTGAGCAGTGTTGCTGGAGAAGGCATTGGATATATCATGGACTGTTAGGAGAATGAAAAGGTTTTGTCCTAGAGAAGGTGAGAACAGGCTGCTCCTTGGAGGCAAGGATTCTGAAGCTTTGTCTGACATACTTTGGAAATGTTGCAAAGAGGGTCCAGTCCTTGAAGAGGGACATCAAACTTAGGAGAGTGAAAGGACACCGTGAGAGAGGAAGACCCTCAAGATAGATTGATTCAGTGACTGGGGTGATAGAGGTAGGCGTGTCAGAGACAATAAGATTGGAACAGGATAGAGTAGAGTTTAGGGCTGTTGTTTAGGGTCCCTATGATTCACAAGTGACTCAAAGGCACATAAAAACAACAACTTCATGAGACTTTTCAACTGTGTTTTTTTGTTTTAATTTTTAATCGTGATTTTTAAGTGGATCTTTACAGGACGTTTTGATAAGTCCATTCAATAATTCATACATATTTTCTTTCATTACATCGTTTAAAGTCCCTACATTGTGTTTCATTCTTTATACCATCTGTTTGTGGCTCTTGTTTCTATTCATGCCTCTGTTTTTCCCCTTCTTGCATTCTGAGTTTTATTCTTAGGAAATTGCTGACTCTGTGATCCTATGTTCAAAGTACCGAATACCTCTCCAATATTATTGTTCACCTTTTATATAATAGATTTTTAATAGGAAAAAAAATACCTTTAATTTTGTCTTATGTTACATGTTTTAATCATAAGGTGTTTGAATTATTTCCTGGAAGCTCTCTGTTTCAAGTTTCTTCACTTTGCAGAACATAGGTGATAGCATTTTTGTTTGTGCAATACTCCAAATTAATAGTAAAATTCACTCTGCAGAAAAGAGAGAGCAGAAAGAGAGCATTTACTTTATCAAAATTGTGTTATTTCCCCATATTTTGTTTCATATTTAATAGTAAAGCCTCCTTAAGATTGAGCACTCACATGACTGCTGCATACCCCTGCACCATCACTAAAGAACTGAGATGGGGCATGCCACGGCCAAGGGGCAAAATCGGGGCTATTTTAGACCAAGATCCTGCTGATGTATTCAAGAAGGCATCTGTAAAACATCTTTAACCATGACAAACGAGAGAGCACAGATAGGATGAGAACACTTGGATTTGAGAGTTAGTTGGATCAAAGTTCAAATCTCACCTTGGCCACATAGTAACTGTGTAACCTTGAGCCTCTAAAACCTCTTATTCTCTCTGAACGTCAATTTTTTAATTATAAAATATCTTCTTCATACCATGTTTGTGAGGATTGAATGATATCATAATATGTGCACACCCCCAGCACAGAGTCTAGTTTCTAACTGACAATAAAGAAACATTAGTTCCAAAAAAAAAATAATAGTAAAGCCTCTATTATTTATGCCAATTTGTCATACTCTGGTTGCTTTCATATTTCATTACTATTATCATTTCAAATAGCGATACATTCACTTAAGGTGGATAGAGTTCAAAATAAGACAGCCCACAAACCAAGGCCTATTACCAAGAATCATTTAGTATTCTAGAAAAACCCAAGAAATTAAAACTCAAGGCCATCAAGTCTTGGAGGCTGTAAATGGTATAGAAGGAGATTGCTGGTCTTTCTCCATGAAGCCTCTGGTGGATTCAAACTTCCAGAAAGGCATCGACTTTGAGTAAGCATCCCAAATCCCTTTTGGACTACTCCACCAGAGCTCTCTACTTTTTAAAATGGTTTGTAAATACCTTATGAGTAGCAGTGAAACACTGTCTGATTATAATACCAGATAAGCCCCTAAATTAAGAGGATGTTCTAAGCACAATTAAAGAATTGCTTTTGCCTCAAAATAGAGTTAACCTTGAAGATGTGAATGGAATAAAACTTTCAGGATTTTCATCTTATTATGTATTATGGCTCAAAATGAACAGCAAATGCAAATATTCACTAATAATTGGAATGTGCAATGTACAAAACATGTATCTGGGAAAATCAGAAGTCATAAATAATGAAACAGAACATATAAAATTTGACATCTTAGATATTTGTGAACTGGAATTAACTGACTTTGGCCTTTTCTAATGGACAGTAACATGAAGTAATATTCCAGAAATCATAAATTGAAGTGGGATCATCATATTCATGAGCAAGAGAATATTTTAAGATGTATATTGCAAAAGGAGAACACCAAGCCACAGGAGAAAAGTTCAGGAGAGGTGGGGGTTCTATGCCAAGAGCAAGCACTGCCCCTTGCCTATAGGGAGACAGAACTGAGGCATCTCTGCAGTTGTAGGTACCTCCATCAGGGGTTTCCTGCCTCAGTGGCTTCAGGGACATTCCAGGGGCCAAACAGGACAAGCGACTTTAGTATGCAGTACTTTGTGCACAGAGAAGAATTTTCTTGGCTATCTGAGAAACAGGACTGAACTGTGAACCTCTACATACAGGCAACTCCAGAAGGGTCTGATCTCCTGCCACACCAGAGACAAAGCAATATACCAAGCCTCAGGAGAAAAGATCAGGAGAGGGGGCACTTTGTGTTGAGAGGGACACTCTCCATTGACTGTTTAGAGATAGGACTGACTGTGGCTTCCCTGGGATTGTAGGTACTTCCGTCAGGGAGTCCTTGTCTCTGTGGCTGCAGGTCCATACAAGGACAAGAGATTTTTAGTACACAGAACTTCAGGCAGGGGGGCAATGGATTTTTGTAGCTTTCTGGGAGAGAAAAGGACGGCTGACTTGAGACCGTCATCAGAGAAGCTGATTGAGCTATGGACCCTGGTATCTAATCTCCTGCCACTCCACAAAGGAAGACATTAAGCTCCAAGAGAAAAGGCGCATAATAAACTGCTTGAGTAAAGCACCTGGTTTCAAACAACCAGCTACTTCAAATATAAAAGAGGCCTATAGAGTCAGGGGACTACTTCAAAGCAAGATCCCTGCAGGGCTGCAGTGCAGAACAAAGAGAACCTATACTCAAACATGAAAAGCTAGAAGAAATGGACAAATACCTAGAAATGCACAATCTACCTAAACTGACACAAACTGAAATTGAACATCTGGACAGACGCATTACAAAAGAAGAAATTGAAAAGGTAATAAAATGATTTCCAACCATAAAAAGCCCTGGACCAGATGGTTTAACAAGTGAATTTTATCAAACATTCAGAGAAGAACTGTCACCAATTCTACATAAACTATTTCAGAAAATAGAAGATGAAATTCTCCTAGACTCATTCTATGAAGTAAACTTTTCTTGATACCAAAGCCAGGAAAGGACACCACCAAAATGAAAACTATAGATCAATATCTCTTACGAAGATAGATGTAAAAACCTGAATAAAACACTGGAAATTGAATCCAATGATACATCATTTTTTATTTCTTTTGGTACCCAGTCATGTTCAAGCAAGGTGCTGTTCAGCTTCCAAATGTATGTTTTTTTCTCCTTTATCTTCTTGCTATTAATTTCTAATTTTGTAGCATTTTTATCTGAAAAGAAGCTTTGTATTATTTCTATTTTTTTTAACGTGGGTTTTTTTTTTTTTTTTTTTGCCTTGTGACCTAGAATGTGATGTATTCTGGAGAATGTTCCATGCACATTGGAGAAGAAAGTATATTGTGCTTCTTGGGAGTGCATTTGCCTATAAATATCTATGTGGTCAAGTTGGTTTATTTTGTGGTTTAATTCTTCAGTATCTATTGAGTTTCTTTCTGGTAGCTCTGTCTTTACTTGAGAGCGGTGTATTGAAGTCCTAGAGTGGTGTGGTCTATTTACTTTTTCAGTTTTGTTAATGTTGGTTTTATGTGTTTTTCAGGTCTTTCATTTGGTGCATGGATGTTTATCATTATTATATCTTCTTATCCTAATTACCCTTTCAGCATTATGTAGTGACTTTCCTTATCCTTTGTGATGGTTTTTACAGTAACATTTATTTTATCAGAGATTAATATCGCTACTCCTGCTTTTTTCTGGTTGTCATTTGCTTGGTATATTTTCCCCACCCTTCTTTTTGGTGTTACTGCTAGTTTCTTTCTTCCATGCTCCTTTCCGTGGTACCTCTGTAAGAAGGATATCTCTGAGTCTTTCCAGCAATGCTGGTCTTGTTTTTACAAACTCCCTTAGGTTCTGTTTTTCTGGGAATACCTTGATGTCTCCTTCATATTTGATGGATAATTTTGCTGGTTACAGTATTCTTGGTTGACAGTTGTGTCCTTTGAGTGTTTGGTATACGTCCTTCCACTCTCTTTTTGCTTGCATGGTTTCTGCTGAGAAGTCAGCACTTAATCTTATCTGTTCTGCCTTATAGGTTGGTTACTCTTTGTTTCTCCCTTGCTGCTTTTAGGATTCTCTCCTTATCTTTGGTTCTGACAAATTTAAATATGATACATCTTGGTGTTTTTCTTTTGGGATCTATTCCATATGGTGTTTGAATATATATTCTCTCATTCTTAATTATGCCTGGGAAGTTTTCCTCTAGTAATTGTCCACGACTTTATAAGTGCTTTGCTTTCTTCTTCCTTTTATGGAATTCCAATGACAATCATGTTATTTCTCTTTATGGTGTCCCACATTATTCTTAGGTTTTCTTCTTTTTCCTTCCTTTTTGAGTCTGCTTTTTCCCCTCTAGCTGATCAGTGGTGACAATGCTGTCTTCTGTTTCACTTGTTCTGTATTCCATCTCTTCAACTCTGCTCATGTGTCCCTCCAACATATTGACAGCATCTGAAACATTGGGCCTCGTATTTTGGATCATGGTTTCTTGTTTTTCCGGTGTGTCTAATGCCTTGTTTGTTTTCTCTACATTGTTCTGGATTGGTGTTGTTTTTTGTTGTTGTTGTGTTTTGGTTTTGTTTGTTTGTTTGTTTTGTTTGGTGTTTTTTGTGGGTTTTTTTTAACTCCTTCTGGGTTTTGCTTGTTGTTGTTGTTTTGTTGTTGTTATGTGCCATCGAGTCACTTGCGACTCATAGCGACCCTATGTACAACAGCCCTAAACTCCGCTCTGTCCTGTGCCAATCGCACTGTCTCTGACACTCCCATCCCAATTATCCCAGTCACTAAATCAATCCACCTCATAGAGGGCCTTCCTCTCCTGCGCTGTCCCTCCACCCTCCAAGCATGATGTCCTTCTCCAAGGACCTGTCTCTCTTCACTACATGTCCAAAGTATGTTAGACGGAGCCTCAGAATGTATTTTGCTTGTAGTGTCCTGTAATTCTTCAAGTGTTTCTTTTTTCCATTGAAAATATTTAATCATTGTTCTTTTAAATTCTGTGTCAGAATGTTCCATCAGACTTTCTGGCTTCAGGAAATCCATTGATACTTTGTCACCCCTTGAGGATGACAACTTGCTTTGCACTGTGTAGTGTGTGGGATAGCATGCTTTCTTCAAGACATTGATATGTTATTGATCTGAAGACAATGCTCTAGAGATCAGTTGGGTAGCTACCCCACTTGTGTTTCTCTGAACTTCTGACTCCAAGGAAATATCAGTTTAGAGCCTGTGAGAGCAGCCTCTTGTAGGTAAGTCAGGTCCAGGTGTTCCAGATTAAAGGCAAATTGATTGACCAGATATGTAGGCACAGGTGTGAAACCAAATGGGGTGGGGTAGGTACCAGAGTTGGGTAATTACAAAGGCAGGTCAACCACTTGGGGGATCTCACTCAGACCTCAGCTGTCAAGGTATGCTCACAATTGGGGTCTCTACTCAAATTCCAGCGGCTCATCTGCCAACCAATGGTTTTCACTCACTGGTCCCTGCCCAATGGCACTTCCAGGTGCCCTCACGCAGCAGCCCCTGCCCAAGCAGTGTCCTGGGTCCAACAGGACCTGAGAGGTCAAAGTAAATTTCCCATTAACTCACTCACCTCTGGCTGGTCTGAGGTGTCCACCAAAGTTCAGACAAATTTCCACTGGCCCACTTGTTCTGGCCCAAGAAATCTCAGCCAAATTCCCGCTGTGGGCTCACCCTTGAGTCCTCTCCCAGTCAATTGGTTGTGCCCAAGAAAATCCAGTCAGGATCCTACTGGCCTTTCTCCTGTCAGATCAGTCCCACAGCAGCTCAGCTGGTGGCTTCAGGCAATGGCTAGATCCACAGCATGGCTTTGTGTTCCTGTAGCTCCAAGACAAATTATTCCAACCAAAGTTCTGATTCAAAATCCCACTGTCCACAGCTTGCCGTGCTGGTGGGTCTCTGTGTGGCATGAAGGAGTGGTCTGTGGCTGCCTCCAGGGGGCAGGGCCATTGCGCCACTGCTGCTTGGGGCAGAATTGTGGCAGCGGTGGGGGCTTGGGGGTGCAGGACTGTGGCAGGGGTGGGGGCGTATGGCTGTGGCAGAGCCTTTGGGAGATGGGACACGAGGACACAGGGCTTGGGCTCTCCTGGGGGCTCGGGTCTGGTGGTCTGTTCACGGATGTTAAGCTGCCAAGTCATCAGTCCTCAGCACATCAGACTGCCTGAGTTGCACTCCACCAAAGTCTCTCTGCTTTCCATCTGCTTTGTCAAATCTTTTCAATCTGTATGAGGAATAGATTATCTAGGAGGCTGTGCTCTATGAGGAGAAGTATGGCATCAGGATTGGAGGCAAACTAATCAACAATCTGCATTATGCAGATGAAACAACCATGCTTGCTGAAACTGAGGAGGAACTGAAGTGTTTGCTGCAGAAGGTCAAGGACTGCAGCCTTCAATATGAATTAAAGCTCAACATCAAGAAAACAAAGATTCACACCACTGGGATGATTGGCAGCATCACAATAGATGGTAAAGGGATTGTGATTGTTGACAGCTTCAGTTTACTTGGCTCTACAGTCAACACTCTTGGTTCTAGCAGCCAGGAAATTAAAAGATGAATTGCATTGGGAAAGTCTGCAGTCAGAGACCTCTCTAAAGTACTGAAGATCAATTATGTCAGTCTGGAGACTAAGGTGCTCCTGATACAGGCTATGGTCTTTGCAATTGCTTGCTATGCATCAGAGAGCTGGACAATGACTACGGATGATAAAAGAAGCGTTGATGCCTTTGAGCTTTGGTGCTGGAGAAGAGTATTGAATATATCATGGACTGCTAGGAGAATAAACAAGTTCATCCTGGAGAGGGTGAAGCCAGGCTGCTCCTTGGAGGCAAGTGTTCTGAAGCTTCTGACATACTTTGAGCATGTTGCAAGGCAGGATCAGTTCTTGGAGAGGGACGTCATACTTGGGACAGTGGAGGAACAGTACAGGAGAAAAAGACCCTCGGTGAGATGGATTGATTCAGTCCCTGAGATAATGGGAATAGATATGTCGGAGACAAGGCAAGGGATAGAGCAGGGTTTAGGCCTGTTGTACATAAGGTTGCTATGAGTCACAGATGACTAGATGTCACTTAACAACAACCTTTGAGCTAACATCACAACTCCTTGCCATTAAACCACCGGAGCTCCTTTGTTCACCTTATAAGCACAACTAGTATATGAGTGAAAGTTGAGTCACAGGAGTGAAATTAGTTCCAGATCTTGCCCTTCGTTTGAATGTTTTGCTGTTCAATTTTCTTGCTATTTCTGTCTCAGATTTTAAAGGGTTTTGGGGAGTTCTATCTAGCCTATTTTCATTATGGATGTTAAAAAATGGTCAAAGTCCAGGTTCTGGCATGAAGAACAGATAAACTCATGTAGAGGGATGAGGATGGTTACTAGAATGGAACAAACTCATTCACTATTGGTCATTTCCTTTCATATTTGTTCCATTAGCCAATATATATGCTCCATTTTAGATATCTAAACTTCCACTAAGGAAAAACAACATTATGAGAATGAGACCATTTTCTTGATCATAATCTAACACCCAGATTGTTTATAGAATGAATGAGAAGCTTTGATATGTAAAGGGAGCCACTCCCATTATATCTACTATCACCTGTAACAATTTGCAAACCATTTAAACAAAATGGATTCTTTTAAGCTTAAGAACAATTTAGCTCTACTCCTGTATTCTCTTTTTATAGGGTACATATTTGACAATATATTTACTTTGTGTTGATCACTTTCATTTTAAGAAATACTGTTACTTAATAGCTATCTCTTCTCCTCTTTCTATCATTATTATACAGTCTAAATTGTGTGCTACTGCTTTAGACATAATAATTTATAGTACTGCTTTAGCTCAGTTTTCTTAAAACATACTTTTTCACATTCTTTCTCTATTTTAAGTTCTACACTTTTAAACATGGTTCATTATGACTATGTAAATTCTACCAAATAGTTTGTACTTAGGATCCAACAAAGAGGGGAAAAAACACTAAAATCCTATTAATAAATCAAATGAAAATTTTTGAATGTATTATAGTTTAAAATGAATGATATTTATTGAATTTTATTTTCTCTATTTTCTGAGCTTTTTTTAATTAAATGATAAGAAAATATCTTCTTGCAATGAATGCATAATTGGCTAAATGTTTGCATTATTTAATTTTTTTGTTGTGTTAGTTACCTTTGTGATAATTCCTAGTCATAGAAATCCTACATATAGCAGAATGAAACACTCCCTGGTCCTGTGCAATCCTCATAGCCAATGCTATATTTCAACTTATTGTAACTATTGGATCAATTCATCTTGAGGACCTTTCTATTTTTCTCTGACTCTCAACTTTACCAATCATGATTTCCTTCCCCTTCTGGAAATCTTTTACAGGATATAGGAGATCACTCAAATCAGAAATTAAGCATACCCTCAATTTTTCACTTCATAGAGAATGATTAGCTAAAAAAATATTTGAACTTGGCCATTGGGACAGTGAAAGAGGCAGAATGGTTACAGTTTCAAGTAAGAGTATCACTGTGTAGATCGCATTATATCTGATAAATAGTGAAAGCACCTAATGCACTGTAAACTCCATTCACATTTTAACTAGTTGACAACAGGAAAACAAGTTGAGTTATAAGGGTGAAGGTGAGTCACATGGAGATAAGTTGATGAGTTAAGATTGTTAGTAGGTATTAAAGCCAAGACAATATGCTAAAGGACTTTCAAGAAGACAGTGAAATCCTTTCCTGAAGAAAATTGGGTCTACAAACAGAATTGCTGGAGTGAAAACTTTGGAAAGGATCCAAGGAAAATATCTAGTCAGAAGAAAAAAAGCAGAAAAGGATAATGAAGCATTAATGAGGTAGACACCTATCTACCAGAATCTCTTGTTTGGCTGTGAGGAAAGGTAAATTGCTATAATATTCATCTGAAGAGGCTCAGTTGTCTTCTGCATTAGGTTCTAGCAGAAGAATGGACCTGCATGTTATGAATTCATTTCCCTCAATGGGGAGAATGATTATAGAAACAGAGATTATTTATTCCAGGATTTTTATTCTCAGAAATGATTCATCACTACGTATTGTGAGAGATTGCAACTTTAAAAGTAATTTGATAGGATTAGCGCTCTCTTTATAGGTGCAACCTAGGGAGATGTGCTGCTAACCCAAAGAGGCACTTCTGTGGTGGCTTAAGCCACAGGAGAAAGATGGGAAGTCTTTCATGGGATTTAAGGCCTCCAAAAACCTATTAGAGGGTAAGCCAAGAGTTGATTCTGAATTAATAATGTATGGGTTTACCATTAATATAATCAGATAGCTAATTACTGAAAGTAAAATCTTTTTTTGTCATAAATAATATTTTTATGTGCCATCGAGTCAACTATGACTTGTATCAAGTCTCTAATAAGCCTGAAATTGAAAAGCATAGCCATATGCCCTTCCTTCAATTTCCCTCTATTCCAACACAACACCTCTCTACTACTACTATGTTCGTGAAACAGTCCCTATCTTAAAATAGACATTAATTAATTGTTATTAAATTATTTGAACCTAGTCAAACCTTTGTTCCTGGAATCTCGCCTTTGTTTCCTTATGTATAAAAAGTAAATTATTTCCAGAGTTGTAGTAGTAAGAAGCTATGTTGCAATCCTAGAGGCACAAAGTTTGAATCCATCAGCTGCTCCATGAAGGAGGAATGCACAGTCTATTTCCATATAATTTATTGTCTCCAAAAACCCACTGGAGAGTCAGGGATGGGTCACTTCTGACTTGATGGCACACACAACACCAATGTAGGTTGAAACGAAATATTAAAAAAGAAGATAAAATTCTTCATGTAATCAAGAATAAATAGTTGTTTTCGTCTAACAAAGTTCTTTTTCAATATGGTGAGGAATTATTCCCTCTGATTTAACTGGAATATTGTTTAAAAAATATAATACAAATTTTTGTTTAATTTTATTTCTACTTTACCTCTTTCTAAAGTGATTATTTTATGAGTATATTTTTATTCTATAATAAAAATACAAGTCACTTTATGACAGGTTAAATTTCATATGCTTTGCTACATGTACCTAGTACAATGGAGCATAAAGAAGGAACTCAACAAATATATCTTTATTTAAAATATTGCATGCCTAATTTAAAACAAAACAATCTAAACGCCTTTCATATTATTTTTATTGTAATTTATAATTGCTAGAATGATCTTAAATTTATTTTCAGAAAACATTAATCTTTTGTGCTATTTACCATAAAATTGTTGCTAATAGAACTATGAACATTATATATTGGTGATAAAAATGAAAGGTACCTTTTATGAAGATATATTAAATTTGAAAATGAAAGTTTAAAAAATGCAGATAGTAGGAGAATTTTATAAAGTTATGAACTACATAAATAAAATAAATTTACTACATAATAAATTTACTACATAAATAAAATAAATTTACCATTGTTATTATGGTGGAATGTAGAATAACCTTCAAAATTAGAGAAAGTAAAGGAGTTACTACAATATGCTGACTTGTATATTAAAACTAGTTAATTTAAGGTATATGATAGCCTTATAGTACAAATAAAATGTAGAATACAATATATAGGTAAACTAATACACATATTAATGATGAGTGATAAAAAATAGAGTGAGGTTTGTGAATAACATTAATTTTTCATAGCTCATTTCTTTGAGCTTTTGTTAAAGATAGGATTCTTGTTAGAGAGCCAAATGATCTGACTCAGTGAGCTAAGTTGTTTCACTCTCTCACATTTTGGGAATATACTCAAATAATCTTCAATTTGGTGGTTCAGTGACACCATTACACTTGAATTTTTTTTTAAAAAAAGAAAATAGATTGTACTAAAGAGCATTGAAACAAAAATAATTTTTTTATATTTTTATTGGTTTTCATAAAATATCTCATTCACATTGTGGTTTATTTATTTATATATATTGTGTTCCATAAAACCCCTCATTTACATTGTTTAATGCAGTCATTCATATACATTATAACTCATATAATTAATTGCCATTGATCTATGACTATAATGATACCATCTTATTGAGTCTTCATTGAAATCTTTCACGTTCTTTCCTCCCAGTCCACCCAACAAACTTTGTTATTGTAGTGATTTCCACATTTCCCTTTTTCTTCCTTTTCCATTTCTCCTTCCTTCTTTTCAACATTTATAGTCTTTTATACAAGGCCTATACTCTACTGAAATGAATACATATACTTTGGAAAGATATGTACATTCTCAACTATTAACTATTTATTATAGTAAATACTATGAGTCGCAAGCCACTTGACAACACATAACAACAACAACAAATACATATACTAATTTCACAAGGAAAACTTTTGAAACAATTGGATATAGTGAAAAAATTTAAAAATCCTGCCCTTTTGAGTTTCAACTTTTCAGCTCATTGAAATGTGGAGACATTACCTTTCACATTTTAGAGTTTTTGCTATCGTGTCAGGAAAACCATGATTATTAGAATTCATGACCACCTAAAAGCCAATTCAGAGCTCACTGTCCTCAAGGCAAAATGTAATGTTTGCTGACTGTAGTTAACTAATGGTGCACCTCAAGGATTTAACTGTATTTTTCCATCTTTAAATTTTATTACTGTATTTTTCTTCAGGGTAAAAAAAAATTATGGGTCAATTTTCACTGAAGTGGGCTGGATTTATGCATTCACCTCTCATCAATGTCAAAAGGAATTGTGCACATCATTCCCTGGACAAAAGGATGAAAATTTGTCTCTGGACACTAGGGATATCACCTGTACACACAAGATAAGTGAAAGCTGAAGAGATATACACCTAATAATTCATTAAAGCCAACATATTTTATCAATTTGAAAATGTATGAAAATATCCATTAAATTACTTCTTTATAGAAGAAAGCTAATATTAGCATTTTTGAAATCAAATGAAAGATAATACTGTAAAAACTTTCACAGACTGCTAATAAAAAGCTCTTTAAGCTGCCTATTATTTTTTAATTAAAAACAGGACAAAATCAATAAAATGAGAATTCTGTAGCACTTACTTAGAATAAATTTCTATTTGTCCAGCATGAACACATGGTTATTTCATTATAAATGTAAGTTTTGGACCACATGGATTCATGTTTTATTACTTATTTACAGAATAACAACACTGAATTTTCTAAGAACAAAACAAAAACAACAAAGACATTTAGGCTCTGAGACTTGGAGACAAAATATTAACCATTGAATTATATTGCTGTTCCATGGGTTGCTTAACATAGTTTTAGAGCTATTTTGAATAGCATACATTTTCTGACAAAATCCTCCTAGAAAACCTAGCATAGTGAATGTCACACTATCAATTATATTTAAGTCTTTGTTATATAGGATTGCAACAGTACCCATCATAATAGCTCAACTTTATGAAGTAAGCTTATTTAGTATCTTTAAAAGTTCTTTTAAGTAAAGTTTTAAGTCATCCAGCAGTAAGAATGTTGGATTTGATGAAATTAATTTAAGCAGTGGCCAAGATATTTTAGAGAAGTAGAGATAAAATAGGAGACCTAGGGGCAGGACTGTGAAGCAAAGGGCCTTTATTTAAAACCTACACAGCAACTCCATGGAAGGAAAACGTGGCAATCCCTTCCCATAAAGATAAAACCAAAATCATAGTAATCCATGGGGATCCTAAAAGAAAAGTAGAATTGCCCCATTGATTTGCCAAGACTGTGTGTAAATCTTTTCAGACTATTATTATCTCTTTTCTCCCCCCTCCCCTCAAAAAAAAAAGCCTTCTGGATTCCAGCTATAGACCTTTAGAACTTATTAATAGAGATTACAGGGAGCTTCTGTGGCTTAATGGTGAGGACATGCACTACCAATACAAAGGTACAGGGTTCAAATCCACCAACGGCTCTGTGGGGTATAAAAATGGGGAGTCTCCTCCTATGTGAATTATTGCCTCTGAAAATCTATCGGAGGGTCACCTATGAGTCAACTCTCACTGATGATATACAATAAAAACAACTGCAGGAATTACAGGGAGAAAAAAAACCCAAAAACCAACAAACCTTATGGGGCAGTCCTACTCTACTGACTCTGCCAGACTAACAATCCACTTTTTAAACTAAAGCTCTAAAACATGCAGACTAAGTCATCCAAAGATCAAAGATGATACTGCTTTACTAAGCCTCAAGATTAGATAAAGATAGATAGATAGTTGATAGATTAGATAGACAGAAAGATAGCTAGAGATTGATATGTGTGTTACATAGCCCACGTTTTTGCTCTAGAGTTCTGGTTTGTGAGTTAGAGCACTGGGAGAAAGGGAGACATACTACATTTTGTCATTTTTTAGGCATTAATAATGGAGGAAACTAATCTCTAAATATTCTGAACTTCTGAGATTGAATAATATTCCTAGATAAGGCTATGATAAAATTTTAGAAGAGTATAGGGATGTGTCCTATCTCCATACCTTTTCAACCTGTATGCAGAGCAGATTATCCAAGAGGCCAGGCTCTGTGAGGAGAAGCATGGCCTCAGGATTGGTGAAAGATCTATTAACAATCTGCGTTATGCAGATGACACAACATTGCTCGCTGAAACTGAGGAGGACCTCATGCGTTTGCTGCAGAGGGTCAAGGACTGCAGCCTTCAGTATGGACTGAGGCTCAATGTCAAGAAGACAAAGATTCTCACCATTGGACCAATTGGTAGCATCAGAATGGATGGTGAAAGAGATTGAGATTGTTTACGGCTTCTTGGCTCCACGGTCAACACTCTTGACACCAGCAGCCAGGAAATAAAAAACATATTGCAGTGGGAAAGTCTGCTGTTAGGGACCTCTCTAAATTACTCAAGAGCAACGGTGTCTCTCTGGAGACTAAGGTGTGCCTGATACAGGCCATGGTCTTTGCAATCACTTGTTATGCATCAGAGAGTTGGACAATGACTAGGGAAGATAGAAGGGGAATTGATGCCTTTGAGTTGTGGTGCTGGAGAAAAGTATTGAATGTACCCTGGACTGCCAAGAAAACAAACAGATTGATCCTGGAGAGGGTTAAACCAAGCTACTCCTTGGAGGCAAGGATTCTGGGTCTTCGTCTGTCGTACTTTACACATGCTGTAAGGAGAGACAGGTCCTTGGAGAGGGATATCATGCTTGGTAAGGTGGAGGGACAGCACAGGAGGGGAAGACCCTCTATGAGGTGGATTGAATCAGTGACTGGGGTAATCAGGATGGGTGTGTCAGAGGCCATGGGATTAGCACAGGATAGAGCAGGGTTTAGGGCTGTTGTACACAGGGTCACTATGAGTTGCAAATGACTCGACAGCACATAACAACAACAACATTATCAAAATATTATTTAAGTCTTTTAAATAGGACTTTGTTGTTGTGCTAGAGAAGAGGATTGAACATAGAATGGACCTCCAGGAGGGAAAAAGAAGCCTGTTTTGGAGAGGGTGAAGCCAAGTTTTTCCTTGGAGAAAAGGATTTTGAAGCTCATGGCCACTCTGGGCACGTGACCAGGAGGGATCAGTCCTTGGAGAGGGACATTATGCTTGGAAGAGTGGAGGGACATTGCAGGAGAGGAAGACTCTTGATGAGATAGATTGAAATAATAACTGGGGCAATCGAATTAGGTGTGTTGGAGTTAGTAAGAGTGCATCAGGGTAGGGCAGAGTTCAGAGCTATAGTACATAGGTCACTATGGGTCACATACTACTTGAAGGCACATAACAATAACAATAACAATAACAATAACATAGAGAGCAAAAAATAATAGCTCAAGAATCTGTAAAATCTCAATGGCATTTACGTGTTGTTCTTTCTTCCTACATTTTAAAATATAATCACTGTTTAAGTATACCTACAAATATAGACTTCAACAATATCGCTTTTACTGTAAAGGAAGAAAAAAATTCCCGCTAACATTCTGTTTAATTTTCCATGATTACAATGTGTTGCATTGCATATTAACTCATATCATTTGAAGATTACTTAAGCAGTGTTAATTCATATTGCTTAGAGACGATTATATTTACCAACTGAGAAATATTTTAACAAATTGTTAAAAGTGTAAAAATTTTAACGAAAATGTATATTTGATTAGAACACTTTAAGGATTCAGAACATGATTTCTATACAGTTTTTCTCATGGTTTTTAACTTTAGTCTCATGACTTGGAAATACAGAGAGTTATTAATGAAATTATTTTGTTTTAAAAAGAATAGAATTCAAATAAATATTCACAAGGCAATATATTTTCATCTACACCTTACAGTATTAGGAAATAATTGGCACTCAATGTATATTCATTACAAAACTAGTAAAATTTATCAGTCAGTTTTTGCAGTTTGTAAGTTGTTACTGAAACAGATCTTGAAGAATCCAATCAGAGTTGTGTGGGGATATCAAGATAAGTAAACTACTGCTCCAGGCCTCAGAAAAAATATTTCTACAGGGAGTGACAAAGATATATAACTATATTCCAAAATAGGAGGAAATAAATGCTTTCAAAGATATGAACAGGAGATATTAAGCATGTAGAGAAACAAAGTTATAATCAGTTTAAAATCAATCTTTAGGGTCATTATTATAATTACAATTTGAGTTGATGGCACATAACAACATAGCATAGTATGTTTTCTATCAGACTGTGTAATCAGTGTATTAAGGAAAAACTAGGATTATTAGTAGAATTTCATTTCTATATAAGTACTATTTCATAAAATATATTTCTGAGATGTTTTCAGAGCAGAAACATATATAACTAAAATTTCTATATTCTTTTTTTCCTACTTTATCTCTATCATTGTCATCGAGTTGAAACCAACTCATAGCTGACCATTTAATAAGTTTTCAGAAGCAGCAAATCAAATAGAAGGAGATTGCTCATCTAGGTCCTGAAAAGCAGCTAGTGAATTTGAACTGGATGCTTTTGGTTTGTCCGTGCAACTCTATCCATTAAATCACCAGAGTTCCCTGTTCCACCAAATAGCAATTATTACTATTTAAAGACTAGCAGTGTGTAACCTACACTCAAAATTATGCCTCAATCTGTAATTTCATGCAAGTTTACAACATTGCTTTTTACTGGGCCCAACAATGACTTTTGCTGAGCATCGACTGAATGTATTTATTAAGAAATGTAGCTCAGTAATTTCCACGTTGCTGGTCTAGTTATGTAGTACATAAAAAAATGTGCTGTCAATCCAAAGACGATGTCTCTCTGGCAGTTCAAATTTATCAGCTTCTCTGTGGGAGAAAGATGGGAAAATTCTTCCCACATGATTTGTAGCATTGGAGTGTCAGCTATGAATCTGTTCTGAGTCAACAACAGTGAGTTTGCTTTATAGTTTTTGAACTTCTAATATTAATTGTAATAAATTTTAAGCATTAACCATTTTTTTTACCTGAGAGAACATGAGTCTTTGATATTAAATCTGTGTTCTTATATTGGAAATTGCAGAAAAATATGAGGCACCCTTATTTTTCTGTGCTACTCTTGATTCTCCAATATGATACTTTACATAGATTAGAAATGTAACTTTTCACTCTAAATATGTATTTTTTATGTTTGTTTATCCATTTTCTTTTTTGTAAATTCTCTTCTCTATATCCTGAATATTATCACTTAATGTGAGTGTGATGGTTACCAGAAAGTGCCTTATGGACCATCATAAGAACTTTGAATTTTGAGTGGTGGAACTCAATGCAGCTTATGATATTGCTTTTTTGTCCCTTTAAAATGTTATTGTTATATGATCCAGTGAGAACTGTCGGTGGCTTGAACTAGTGTAGTGGCAGCTGTGGAGATTAAATTCTGGTTATATTATGGAAGCATAGTCAAGATGATGCATTAGTGGCTTGGAAATAGACAAAAGATAACGTAAAAGTTAACGCCGCACGCTGTAAGCACTGAATTACATAAAATGAAATAGGGAAAATTGTAAGACCAGAGGGATCTATTGGAGCTTAAATTTCAGTTGTGTTTAGTCTATGTGGAAATGTAGAACAAGCTGTAGAAAAGACCCTAAAATTCATGGATATGGTCTGGGAAGGGAATAGTTATTTAAGAGTTATTTGGCCTTACATTGGATTTAGTGCCATGACATATGACTGAAAGATATCACTTTAGAAAGTAATTGTAAATAATAATAATAATAATTAAGATGATACTTGTCCGAGTACTGAAAGCTCAACCTGCCATTACTTCATCTCTATTAGGGAGATGAAGAATGACCAGCTGAAGTATCAGAGATGTAAGGTGTCATTGTAATGGGAGAAAGTGCAGAAGTAAAGGAAAAATGGATTAATGTAAGAGCCTATCAGTCAAATTTATATGGCAGCTTAAAAAAGAGCATGATCTATAGTGAATGTTAAAATAAGAATGGATATATAAAAATATTTTCAGTTGAGGCTTTATAGAAGCCTAGAGTTAGCCGTTTAAATATTTTCTAAAACACGATTTTTGGATTGCAGTGCACCTTCTTCCCATTTTTAAAATTATTACTCTTTATGCATGTTTCATTGATTATGCAAAGGCATTTGACTGCGTGGATCATAACAAACTGTGGCTGACTCTGAGAAGAATGGGAGTCCCTGAACATTTAATCGTGCTAAAGCAAAACCTATACTTGGACCAAGAGGCAGTCGTCAGAACAGAACAGGGCAACACTGAATGGTCCAAAATTGGGAAGAGTGTGTGCCAGGGATGTGTCCTATCTCCATACCTTTTCAACTTGTGTGCAGAGCAGATTATCTGAGAGGCTGGGCTCTATGAGGAGACGTGTGGCATTAGGATTGGTGGAAGATCTATCAAGAATCTGCGTTTTGCAGATGACACAACATTGCTCGCTGAAACTGAGGAGGACCTCATGCACTTACTGCAGAGGGTCAAGAACTGCAGCCTTCAGTATGGACCGAGGCTCAATGTCAAGATTCTCACCACTGGACCAATTGGTATCAACAGGATGGATGGCGAGGAAATTGAGATTGTTCACAGCTTCAGTTTGCTCGGCTCCACAGTCAACACTCTTGGCACCAGCAGCCAGGAAATAAAAAAACGTATTGCGATGGGAAAGTCTGCTGTTAGGGACCTCTCTAAATTACTCAAGAGCAACAGTGTCTCTCTGGAGACGAAGGTGTGCCTGATACAGGCCATGGGCTTTGCAATCGCTTGTTATGCATCAGAGAGCTGGACAATGACTAGGGAGGACAGAAGGAGAATTGACACCTTTGAGCTGTGGTGCTGGAGAAGAGTATTGAAGGTACCATGGACTGCCAAGAAAACAAATAGATTCATCCTAGAGAGGGTTAAACCAGGCTACTCATTGGAGGCAAAGATTCTGGGGCTTTGTCTGACATACTTTGGACATGTTGTAAGGAGAGACAGGTCTTTGGAGAGGGACATCATGCTGGGTAGAGTAGAGGGACAGCGCAAGAGGGGAAGACCCTCTATGAGGTGGATTGATTCAGTGACTGGGGTAATCGGGATGGGTGTGTCAGAGCCCATGAGATTGGCACAGGATAGAGCAGGGTTTAGGGCTGTTGTACCTAGGGTTGCTATTGAGTCACAAACAACTCGACGGCACATAACGACAACAACTGTCAAATTGGATCTGACTGGTACAGGAGGCGATTGCCCCTCCTTCTTCAGCAGAGCATCTGGTGGATTTGAACCATGCGCCTCTTGGATTGCAGTGTACCTTCTTGCCACTAGGCCACCAGAGCTCCCTCTGATGAGGCTGACATCAGGGCGGGGGTAAGACTGAGAAAAACTGGATGCATTATGTTTACTGCATTGAAGTCTATGGGGGAGAGAATAGTTTAAAAGTATTATATTTTAGGGCATTATGTTTATTATAAGAGTACGGAATGAGGGTTGCAGAGTGGATTATATTTTGGGGTGGGGGATGTGCGGGGGTGATTGTGTACCAATGAGGGAGTTTTGCTTTTCAAGGAGAGGAGCAAAGTGGGGGAGCGGGCGGAGAGAAGGGTGCAACAAGGAATGAATGGAATTCCAAAATCTCTGTAGATATTAATTGAAATGAAAAATAAATAAATTAATTAAAAAAGCAAAAAAAATTATTATTTTTAAAATTCCCTTAAAGATAAGAGGCTTTACTGAGAAGAAAAGAAAGGAAGACACCAAAATGAAAGAAAGATACCAAAATGCTGGTAAATTGGGAGTCTACGAATAATCTAAAGCTGATCATACAAGTGGAACTAATTTATCACGAGTCCATGGGAGATGTAAACATTTAACGTGCTTGGTTGCTAAATAAGAGAAGTTTTAAGTACATGTCAGTAGTAAGGAGTTGTGCTGCCAGTCTAAGGATATAGAATTCAAATCTACCACCTGTTCTGTGAGAGAAAGATGGGCAGTCTTGCAACCTCTGAAAAACCACTGGAAGGTTAGCTATGAGTTGGCTCCAACTCAATGGTACTTAACAAAACAAAGACAGATTAAAATAAAAACTTGACTATCTATCTACTTCCAAAAGTATCAATCACTAAACTTTATAATGCACAACTCAGAATCAACCTGACAACAACCTATTTATTTACCAGGAACAATAATAAACAGAACAGAAGTTTGTTTAAATAAAAACTAATATAGCAGTATAGGAACAAATAGAAGAGCTCTGGTGGCCTGGTAGGTAAGGCATTGCTCTGCCAACCCAAAGGTGATACTTGTTGTTTTGTATCATTTATTCAAAACTGATTCATAGCAGACGCTAGTGGCTCCTTAGAGACTCAGGAGGAGTTGTGAGATGTTGTGGAAGATTTCAGTAACTTTTGAAAATCATTTCTTGGCATGAAGTCCTATAGAAAAGACAAATTAGGAAAGGACTTTTTTGTAAACTTTTACTTTTGGCTGTTAGCCTCCTGTCCAAAGAATACATTTGTTATATCAAAACAAAGTTCAAGAATATCCACCGGTTATTTTTCAGTAGTTCTCTTTCCAACTAGCTTTTCATTTACATTAAAAAAATAATCATTGAGTATCTCCATTGTACCAAGAACCAGGAAAAGCAGTCTTTCCCCTTGTACATTAGGAAAAATAAATTTTGCAACTCAAATAAAATTGTAAAAAGTATTATGTAGATCATATGTTACTTCCCAAAATTTTTCAGTGCCAGTCCATTCTGTTTTGTGCAATGACTCTGTATAATCCCTCTATCTTCTTTGTTTACCTCCTGGATCATTCAAGATTTTTCCCATAGTGTCTCTCAGTTTTGCAACTCAGGGCTTGAATTTGTTTCTCTGAAAATTTCTTTCAACTTGAGAAATGCCAACAGAGTTGCTTCCCCCCCACCTTTTTTTTTCTCCAACTCCAGCTCTTCGCACATTTCCATTATAATACTTTGCATTATCTTCTCTAGTTGGCTCTCAAAACTTTTTTTCATCTCTTCAGTGTTTTTTCCCCTTGTTTTGACTTCTTGAAGATCAAGTGCAATTTTCAGAGTCTCTTCTGACATGCTTTTTGGTTTTTTCCTTTCGCTTCTGTTTTTATAGCGATCTTTTTTACTATCTTCATGAATGGTATCTTTTATGCCATCCTTCACGTCATTTGTTTTTAATTGTTAATTTCAATGCCTCAAACTTATTTTTTAGTTGATTCCCTCCCCCCTTTCTTAGAAATTTTATTGTGGTTAGGGTGTCCATTTACAAAGGAAAATTATGTTGTTATTGTGATTTGAGTGAACATTTACAAAATAAATTAGCTTTCCATTTAATGATTAATGCATTTTGTTTTATGATATTAATCATAATATTCACAGTGCAAGCATTCCAAAATTATTT
Source organism: Elephantulus edwardii (assembly GCF_000299155.1). Classification (NCBI taxonomy): domain Eukaryota; kingdom Metazoa; phylum Chordata; class Mammalia; order Macroscelidea; family Macroscelididae; genus Elephantulus; species Elephantulus edwardii. The sequence goes on from NW_006400148.1 coordinate 969,560, forward strand.
TCCAATTAATTATCTATGTCCATTTTCTATAATGACAATAGTTTCAATGCCTCCAACGTAGCAATACTCTTCCCAGTGTCTCCCTGAGTTCTCCATTTCCATTTATGCTTCTTTTTTCTGCCCTTTCTACTTTATGAGATTTGTTTTTAGGCAAATGGTGCCCTTTTAGTTGAAGAAGGTTGGTTGTTCTGAGAACTGCGTTCCTACCTGGTATTATTATTCTTGTAGAAGCCTGTTTATTATTCAACTGACAGGTGAGTCATTGGGGAAGGTCTTAGGGGTTCAATTAGTCTCTATCAGACCATATCAGGCCAATTTTTGTTCTACACTTTCCCCTACGTTGTCCAAGATCTTCTATTGTGATTCTGATCACAGCAGCCAGTAGTGATTGATATGAACCATCTAGTTCTTCTGGTCTCAGACTAGTAGAAATTGTGGTTATCAGTTCAAATCCAACAGCTACTTCACAGGAAAAAAAGGTGAGATGTCTGCTCCTGTTAAGATTTACATCCTTGGAAACCCATGATCCATTAGTTTCTTTGGATGAATTGTTTCCTGTGTCTTTGATTTTTCTTAACTCTTTGCTTTGTAAGGGGAGACACTAGCAGTTGCATCTTACATGGCCACTTGTAATCTATCAAGATTGAGTTGATTTTAAACTAATCAAATCACATGTTGCTTGGATCCACAACCAACACCCATTATATCAGCAGTCAGAAGTCATGTAGCATTGAGAAAGTCTTCTGTTAGGGAACTCTCCAAAATCTGGAAGAACAACGATATCAGCTTAATGACCAACGTGCACCTGATTCAAGTAATAGTCTTTCCAGTAACCTACTGTGTGTGCATTAAAGAGCTAGAAAGCAAATAAGGATGTCAGGATAAGAATCAATGTCTTTGGGCTATGATGTTGAAGAAGAGTGCTGACTAGGCTGTGGACTGCCAAAAGAACAAACAGAGAAGTCTAGAATAACGTGCAACTAGAGTGCTCCTTGGAGGCAGTGATGGCAAAGCTTCATCTCATGTACTTTGGCTATGCTATTATGAGATGCTATTCCTTGGAGAAATGTGGCATTAGTGTTGGAGGAAGACTCATCAACAATCTGTTATTATGCAGATGACACAAATATGCTTGCTGAAACTGAGGACCTGAAACTCTTGCTGCAGAAGTCAAGGACTACAGCCTTCAATATGGATTGAAGCTCAACATCAAGAAAACAAAGAATATCACCACTGTGCAGATTGGCAGTATTGCGATAGATGGTGAAGATATTGATATTTTTAACAGCTTTAGTGTTCTTGGCTCAACAATCAACATTTTTGGCACCAACAGCCAGGAAATTAAAAGACAAATTGCATTGGGAAAGTCGGCTGTCAGAGACATCTCCAAAGTACTGAAGAACAACAATGTCAATCTGGAGACTAAGATGCACTGATCCAAGGCATGGTCTTTGCAATTGCTTGTTATGCATCAGAATTCTGGGAAATGATTAGGGATGATAAAAGGAGAATTGATGCCTTTGAGTTGTGGTGCTGAAAAGTATTGAATATACCATGGACTGCCAGGAGAACAAGAAGTTCATCCTAGAGAGGGTAAAACCAGGCTGCTCCTTGGAGGCAAGGATTCTGAAGTTTTGTCTGACATAATTTGGACATGTTTCAAGGAGGAACTCGTCCTTGGAAAGGGACATCATACTTTGGAGAGTGGAAGAACAGCACAAGAGAGGAAGACCCTTGATGAAATGGGCTGATTAAGTGACTGGAGTCATGAGGGGAGGTGTGTCAGAGACAAGATTGTCACAGGATAGAACAAGGTTTAGAAATGTTGCACATAGGTTCACTGTGAGTCACAGGTGACTCGACAGCACATAACAACAACAACAATAACAACAATTCCTTGGAGAGGGACATCATACTCAGAAAGGTGGGGAATAGAGGAAGAGTTAAAGAGAAGACCCTCCATGAGATTGATTGATACAGTGTCTTTAGCAGTGGACTCAAGTGTGTTGGGAATAAGGAGGATACATGATAGGCTGGATATACTGTTTTTCATTGTGTCACTATGAATAATGCTCAACTCAAAAACACTCAACAACAACATCATGTATGAAGAAGACAGGATAGAGAATAAAAGAAAGATGCTTCCTTCTAGTAAGATTGGCAGGGAAAGCTTTTCTGAGGAGATAATATTGAAAGATAAGATTGGAAATATAAGTAAGTGTCAGTAATACAGCAGACTATCAGTTATTCATATGCAAATAAAATTAAGCTTCTAAACATGTCTGAGATACTCAATTTGTTTTGTTTAAAATATATTTTTTAAAAAATAAATGAAATCTAATGTTGTATCAGTCTCAAGAACAAACAAGAGTAGTATGACATCATTTTAGCTGTGTAGTTAGGTGCTATGTTTTGATGTTTTATAGCTGTTGATGTGAATCCTCTCTATGGATATCCATCAAAGAATGTAAAGACAAAATGAAACATAACCATATATACTTTCTTGACAACTATATAGTTGGGTGGTAACCCAAAATGAAGGCAGAAACCAGAAAATAGGCTGTTGGTTGTTAATCAAGAATGAATGACTGTAGCTTAGATGAAAAAAATGAAAGTGGAAATGGAAGGAAGTTAACAGATTGCAAACATTAATTTATAATATATGGTACAAGTGGGTAAATTATCAGTTACTAACCAATATATTGGTAGCTCAGATTGTCCAGAGTGAGTTCAATATCTATTTCCAAGAGACACCAGTATTGAAACCTCCATGGACCATGGTTCTACTCTAAAACACATTACTAGGTCACTGTCTATTGGAATAAAGGAGGAGAGAAGAGAATTGATGCCTTTGAGCTGTGGTGCTGGAGATGAGTATTGAGAATACCATGGATTGCTAAGAAAACAAACAGATTCATCCTGGAAAGGGTTAAACCAGGTGGCTCCTTGGAGGCAAGGATTCTGAGGCTCCGTCTAACATACTTTGGACATGTTGTAAGGAGAGACCGGTCCTTGCAGAAGGACATCATGCTTGGGAGGGTGGAGGGACAGCGCAGGAGGGGAAGGCCCTCTATGAGGTGGATTGATTCAGTGACTGGGTTAATCAGGATGGGAGCGTCAGAGACAGTGCGATTGACACAGGACAGAGCAGAGTTTAGGGCTGTTGTACATAGGGTCGCTATGAGTCGCAAGTGACTCGAAGGCACATAACAACAACAACAACATTTATTGGAATCAATTTTGTGTCAACTATTACAGTTTGAGTTTGTGCTAGAAATAAAGTTTCATATGAAGTAAAATTAAAAATAAAATCCTGAGTTATTAAACCCTAAGTTATGAATGGGGATGATAGAAGGAGAATTGATACCTTTGAGCTGTGGTGCTGGAGAAGAGTATTGAGGGTACCATGGACTGCTAGGAAAACAAACAGATTTATCTTGGAAAGGGTCAAACCGGGCGGCTCCCTGGAGGCAAGGATCCTGAGGCTTTGTCTGACATACTTTGGTTATGTTGTGAGGAGAGACCAGTCCTTAGAGAGGGACATCATGTTTGGAATGGTGGAGGGACAGTCTAAGAGAGGAAGACCTTTGATGAGATGGATTGACTCAATGACTAGGGTATAGGTATATCAGAGAAAATAAGGTTAGCTGAAGATACAGCAGGGTTCAGAACTACGGTATATAGGCTTGCTACGAGTCACAAGGGACTCGGTGACACATTACAAGAACAAGTTATTTTGTTTGAAAGAGGGTTGTATTATTTTCAGAGATGAAGTAGGAAGAGACAGGAAGCCCAAATCTTTATTATCTGTTTCTACACTAGATTTAAAAATGACCTGTTCACATAATGTTTATTTTCAAAATTATTCAGTAGATAGGCTGCCTCCTCTCCTGTTCCAGATAAACCATAATTATCTGAAAATATGGTGCGTTAAATTGTCATAATGTTTCGGTTTGTGACTACCACATACCTCATTCTAAATGACTAAGATTTTTAATTCAATATAAGATTATATCAGCCACAAATTTCTAATTAATTTGCTCTTCAATAAAATATTTATCTTCCCTATAATATTAGCTCTTTTCTAAAATATTCCGCTCAAAAAGGTCATCCAATAGAATGTGGAAATTATCCAACAAAACAAAATGACTGGAACAGTACATTGACAAAGAACTTCCAGAAGTGCAAGCTGGTTTAAAAGAAGCCAGTGACACTAGGGACATCATAGCCAATGTCATATAGGTCTTGCCTGCAAGCAGAGAGTACTAGAGGCATGCCTGTGTTTCATTGATTGTGCAAAACATTTTGCTGTATGAATCACAACAGTTTGTGGCTAACCTTGAGAAGAATGAGAATCTCAGAATACCGAATAGTGCTCTTGTGAAACCTATACTTGGACCAGGAAGCGATTTTTAAAACAGAGCAAGGAAACACTGCATGATTCAAAACTCAGGATGCATCTTGTCTCCATACCTTTTCAATCTGTGTGCACAGCAGATCATTCAGGAGGCTCCTTTATGAAGAGTGGCATCAGGATTAGAGGAAGATTTATCAACAACCTGCATTAAGCAGATGACACAAACTTGCTTGCCCAAACTGAGAAGAATATGAAGCATTTGCTGAAGAATGTCAAGGACTAGAGTCTTCAATTTGAACTGAAGCTCGACATCAGGAAAACAAAGACTCTCACCTCTAGGTCAATTAGCAACACCGTGGTAGATGGTGAGATTATTAACAGCTTCAGGATACTTTCCCTCCACAATCATTACTCTTTTTAAGAGTAGTCAGAAAGTCAAAAGACAAATCAGGGAAATCTGCTGTCAGGGGCCTCTCCAGAGTGCTGAAGAGCAATGACGTCAGTCTAGAGACTGAGGTGTGTATAATGTAGGCCATGGTCTTTGTAATTACTTGCTACGCATTAGAGAATAAGACAATGACTAAGGATTATAGAAGAAGAATAGAGACCCTTGACTTGTGGTGCTGGAGAAGAGCACTGGTGGACTACCAAGAGAACGAACAAGTCTCTTCTCGAGAAGGTGAAATCAAGGGTCTCATTAGAGAAAAGGATTATGAAGCTCCATCTCACATGCTTTGGGCATGTGGGACCAGAAGGACCCAGTCTTTGGAGAAGTACATGGTGCTTAGAAGGGTAGAGGGATAGCGCAGAAGAGGAAGACTCTGGATGAGCTGTATTGACACAATAAATGGAGCTACCAGGGCAATTGTGTAGGAGATGGTGAGGATTGCCTCAGGATAGAATACAGTTCAGAGCTATTGTACACAAGGCCACTATGAATTCTAGACAACTCAACAACACATAACAACAACAACAAAATAATTATTAATATCATGTGAAAGTAAACTCTTGCTAAAAGACTGTTTAAAAATTACTGGAATGGTATATGAAAAGAATTTCCAGAAATTCATGCTGGGTTCAGAAGAGGCTGTGTGAGATAAGAGAAGAAATTCCTGCTGATGTCAATTGGACCTGAGCTGAAATCAGAAGATAGCAGAAATGTGTTTCTTTGTGCTTTATTAACTAGGTGGGTTATAACAAATTATGGCTAACATTGAGAAGAATGAAAATCTCAGAACATTTAATTGTGCTCATACAAATATGATACATAGACCATGAGGCTGTTGATTAAAGAGAATAAGGAAGCACTGAAGCCTAATAGTAAGAAACTACACTGCAATCCCAAAAGCACATGGCTCGAAGTCACCAACTGCTCTGTGGGAGAAGGATCAGCAATCTCCTCCTGTGCGATTTGTTCCCTTTGAAACCCACTGGAGAGTCAGTTATGGGTTGGTTCTGACTCTATAGTACACACCAACATGGTGTAAAATCAGGAAAGATGTGCCTCAGTAGTTTATCCTTTCTCCATACATATTCAACCTACATGCTGAGAAAATAATTTGAGAAGACGGACTACATGAAGAAAAATATAACATAACATTCGAGGAAAACTCACCAACAACTGCAGATGGCACAATCTTGCTTAAAGTAGGAAGACTTGAAACACTTGCTGCAGACAATCAAGGCAGTAGCATGGTAGATGGAGGAAAGAGTCAAGTTTTGAGTGATCTCAATTTACTTGAATCCGTAATCTACTAATCTACATCCATGGTCATAATAGTCACGATAGCAAAATAAATACTGCATTGGGAAAATATACTATATCAAAGAATTCTCCAAAGTGCTAAAAAACAATGGTGTCAGTTTAAAGAATAAAGAGAGCTTGTCATGGTCTTCTTAATTACTTCCTGTGCATATGAAAGTTAGACAGTGAATAAGAATGACGCAAGAAAAATAGATTCCTTTAAATTATGGTGTTGGAGAAGAGTGCTGAATATGCCATGAACTTTTCAAAAAGCACACAAGTTTTTCTTGGAGGAAATACAACCAATGTGTTCCATAAGGTCATATAGTTCAAATTTGGTCTCACATACTTTGGTTTGCTTACAAAGTTTGTATATGTTGTGTTTCATACTATCCTTCATTCATATTATGTTACATACAATCATTCCCATTCATTATGTTTTATAAAATTAATCACCATTAAACTACGCCTACCATTATCCAGTCTTTCCAGATCCTTGGTGAATCTTTCACATTTCCTTCACCGTCTCCTCCCTCTACACGCCAAATTATGCGTCTTTTAAGAATGTTGTCAGGAAGTGCTTTTCTTGAAAAAAGACATCATACTGAGAAAAATAGAAAGTAAGAGAAATAGAGGAAGGCCCTCAACAAGATAGATTAACACAGTGATTGTAAGAATGGACTTGAACATGTCAGAGATGATGTGGATGGTACAAAATAGGGCCAAGTATAGATCAGCTATTCATACGGTCATTGTGAGTTTAAACTGATGTGATGGTTCCTAACACCAGTGTCACCAGCACCAGCACCACCACCATCCCATGACTCTTTTTCCACTCTTATTCTTAATTCTAATAATGTGTTGCAGTGATAGTGTCCTTTTTTTTTAACTCTGCAATTTTTTTTCTTATTGAATTTCACTTGTTTAACGTCAGTGCAACTTCTCGCTGAAAAAGATAAAGGAATGCAGCCTTCAAGTATGGATTGCATCTCAATATCAAGAAAACAAAGATTCTTACCACTGGACCAATAGGCTGTGTCATGATGGAGAGGAGAATAAATCTGTCAACAGCTTCATGTTGCTTGTATCCACAATTAACACCCTTGGTACAAGCAGTCAGGAAATAAGGAGACACATTACACTGAGAAAATCTGCAGCTAGGGACCTTTCCAAATTACTGAGAAGTAGTGATGTCAGTTTGAGGACTAAGGTTCATCTGATTCAGGCCATGATCTTTCTGATTACTAGCTATGCATCCAAGACCTGGACAATGAATAAGGATGATAGAAAAAGAAATGAAGCCAATTAGCTGTGGTGTTGGAGAAGAGCACTGAACATTCCATGGACGTCCAAGAAAACAAATAGATATATCTTGGAGTGGGTACAACCAGGGTGCTCTTTGGAAGCAAGAATGATGAGTCTTTGCCTAACATATTTTGGATGTATTGCTAGGTAGTGCTATCCCTTGGAGAAGGACATGATATTGGGAAGGGTCGAAGGTCAATGAAGAGAGGAAGACCCTCAACCACATGGATTGACAAGGTGACTGCTACAATGGGATCTAGTGCGTCAGGAAGTGTGATGATTGTACAGGACAGAACTAGTTTCAGAGCATTTATTTATAGTCGCTATTTTACATCAAGTCATAATAGACTCGATGGCACCTAACAACACCACCACCAATGTCACTCATTTCTCCAGTCTGTTTACAATTTTAGACTTCTGTCCAGCGTGTGGTTCTCAATCCTATTTTATCTAAAAAAGAATGAAGAGTTTTCTTTTGATTCAAGTAATGAAAATAAGTATTTACCAGTATAGGGCTGATAAAAGATACATATATCATAATCTTACAGTTCTACTTTCATGTTGATAACATTCTTATTAACCCACCTCTTTTCCTTGTAGTTATTCAACATGACTGATCCCTAATTAATTATATTCTCTTTCTATAAGAAATGGAAAATTTAATCAATTATGTTGCTTAAATAAAGCCATAATATGCCAAGCTCATCTGAATATAAATAAAGTTTAGCCTATTAAAAATACAAATATATTTTCTATTAACTTATTAACAATTTTCATTTTATTGATGATTAGTCTGTTTCTAAATGCTACCAAAGCATGTTGTAAAAGTGTTGAGGATGACTTTTTAGGTTTAAGATACTGCAAGTAGAATTAACTTTCTATTATTGACAAAGAGCCTTTATTAGACCATCCAAAGTCATCAATAACTGTTTTCCATGCTTTCAAAAATTAACCAATAAGTGAGCATATTCTTTTTATCCTCTGTTATTCAATGTAAAAGAAAAGCTAATATATTTCACCCCAGAAGCTTGTTTATTGACTCTGTTCATATTTTTGGTTTCTAATTATCTTTCTATAGTTATTTGCCACTGTCTCATAGTCCCTCTTGGTTATAGATCCTTCTTTTCTAAGCTAAAGAGAGACATTTGAAATGTTGAAAAAGGCATGCTATTGTTTTTAGGTATTGTCCAGTGGATTATGACACATAAGAATCCTATGATCCACAGATATAAATAATTTCCTGTCTTAGTCCATCATCACAGTTTCTGCCAAGCTCAAGTTCATTGTTTCAGTCATTGTGTCAATACCATATCCTTGAAGGTATTTATCTCCTTGTCAAGCCCTCTACCTTTTCCAACATGATCTCCTTTTCTAAAGACTGAACCTCCTGACAGCATACTCAATATGTGTCAAAGTTTTATCACAGTTTGGACTGTGGGTCCAAGTTAAATGACATCTTTGACAATCTCAATCTTCATTTCTTTATCAGGAAGATATCGGCCCACTGGTGAAGATTTTTGCATTCTTTGTGTAGATGAGTGGTGTGAAGAGTTCATTGTTCAAAAAGGCTTTCTTTGCTATTATTGACTTTGACTTTGCTGTGTGGATCAGCAGGAACAAGCAAATAGAATATGTTAGCCTATCCACAAAGGAATTGACGAGTCTTATCACTTAACGAGCAGCTTCAGCTGGCAAATTTTGAGAATCTTACTACCAGGAAAGAAAAAGCGGAAAATGAAAATCTCCCTTTAGAGTCAGAGATTTTTTGCCAGCCAGACATACAGAAGAGAAGCGGTAGCCACAAAAGAGAAGCAGAGACCTGGCATGAGATAGAGCTGGCCTTGGGACTGCTATCCACATAACCAGAGCTACAAGCCTTTGGCTACATTTGTTGGAAGACTGAATGGGAAGATGCCTTAATTGTGAGGACTAAGATCTTTGTAGCACTGGCCTAAAGCTGTGAGGATGAAGGCCGAAGGGCCCTGAACTTGCTTTAGAAACTAATGACTAAGAAATTGTCAACTGAAATTGTAATCTGTTAACTTCCCTAATTAATCTCATAATCAAGAGTATGGTTTGGTCTGAGAGATATTGCAATGCATTTTGGATCCAATACAGTGATAAGTTTGGTGTTTAAATTAGTAGAAAGAATTACTGGAGAGCAAAAGACATGTTTGACTTCATAGTTATGAGTTTTGTGCTATGTGTTGTTGTTGTTGTTATGTTCCATCGAGTTACTTGTGACTCATAGTGACCCTATGTACAAGAGCTCTAAATGCTCTTCTATCTTGTGCCAACCTAGCTAACTCAAATGCACTTATTCCCACCAATCCAGTCACAGAATCGACCCATCTCATCGAAGGTCTTCCTCTCCTTTGCCGCCCCTCCACTCTGCCAAATATGATGTCCCTCTCCAAGGACCAGTCCCTCCTTGCAACATGCCCAAAGTATGTCAGACGAAGCTTCAGAATCTTTGACTCCAAGGAGCATTCCAGCTTCACCTTCTCCAGGACAAACCTGTTTGTTCTCCTAGCAGTCCATGGTATATTCAACAGTCTTCTCCAGCACCACAGCTCAAAGGCATCAATTCTCTTTCTATCAACCCTCTTCGCTGGCCAACTCTCCAATGTATAGCACATAATTGCGAAGACTATAGCCCAGATCAGACGCACTTTAGTCTTCAGCCTGACCTCGTTGCTATTCAGTACTCTTGAGAGGTCCCTCATAGATGACTTTCCCAATGAAATGCATCTCTTGATTTCCTGGCTGCTGTTACCAAGAGTGTTGACCATGGAGCCAAGTAGACAAAAACTGTTAACTACCTCAATCTCTTCACCATCCATACTGATACTGCCAATTGCCCCAGTGGTGAGAATCTTTGTTTTCTTGATGTTGAGTTTTAATCCATATTGAATGAAGGCTGCAGTCCCTGACCTTCTGCAGCAAGCACATCAGGTCCTCCTCAGTTTCAGCGAGCAGGGTTGTGTCATCTGCATAACACAGGTTGTTGATGACTCTTCCAGCAATCCTGATTCCACATTCCTCTTTACATATAGCCCAGTATCTCAGATTATCTGTTATGCATACAAACTAAAAAGGTACGGACACAGAATACATCCCTGACGAACCCCCTTCTTGATTTTGAACCATGTAGTGTCTCCCTGCTCTGTTCTGACAACTGCCTCTTGGTCCAAATATAGGTTTTGCATTAGCACAATCAAATGTTCTGGGATTCCCATTCTCCTCAGAGTCAGCCACAGCTTGTTGTGATCCACACAGTCAAAAGCCTTTGCATAGTCAATGAAGCACAGATTGACATTCTTCTGGTATTGTTTGCTTTCTGTCAAGATCCAGCTAATGTTAGCTATAATATCCCTAGTAACACGACCTCTTCTAAATCCAGCCTGCACATCTGGCAGTTCTCTGTTGACCTATTGCTCTAGACATTTTTGGATTATTTTCAGCACAATCTTGCTTGCATGTGATATCAATGATATTGTTCCATAATTTCTGCACTCTGTTGGGTCACCTTTCTTTTGAATGGGAACAAATATTGATCTTTTCCAGTTAATGGGCCTGTTGGCTGTTCCCCAGATTTCTTGGCACAGATGATGATAATGGGTATATTTCCCCATTGCAGAGTTAATAGATCTCAGATATGGCCTTTTTGATGTTTTCCTTGTTCTTTTTACAAGATAAATTCTGTATAGGAGGCTGTAATCTTCGATACCCTTCAGTAAATGCTTCGAGTCTTCTTTGTTTTCAGCCAGCAAGATTGTGTCATCTGCAAAATCTAGACTGTTAATGATTTTTTTGCAATTTTGATGCTATATTCTTCTTCATTTAGTCTAGCTTCTTAAATTATTTTACAGTGTACAGATTGAATAGGTGTACAGAAAGGATAGAATCCCGACTCACACCTTTCCTGATTTTAAACCAGTATTCCCTTGTTCTCTATGTTTAGGTAGAGGTTTGACTTGATTAATGCTGTTACAAGAAAATGTTGTTAAATGAAAACATGGTAGCGGGTTTATATATCCAATTTCTGTTCTTTGTGATAATTCTATAAATAAAGTACAATTTTAATAGAAATTTGGTACCTCAGAATTGTTTTGTATTTTTAAAGAGAAAGTAAAGTAATAAGTAGCGATAGAAGTAATATTTTAAAATGGAGACTTTTGCTCTATTTTTACTATTATCAGCAATGAGATAATAGTATGAGACCTTTAACAAGAAAAAAAATATAGTTCAAATAGAATTGGAAACATTGTCGATGTCCTGCATTATTGTTGTTGTTAAGTGCTGTTAAGTCGTAGATAACTCATAGCAACCACATGAACAAAAGACCGCAACAGTTGTATAACTTTCATAGTTTTTCCACGTTCATAGGGTTTCCAGAGACAAGCTATTTCTGACGTGCCACTCCTGCTTCCAAACTTGTCTTTTGTGAGCTCCACCAAACACTGTCCACCATGGGTAACCATTATCACTTTTGACACATGAGTGTCACAGTGTTCAGCATCACAGCAACCATGAGTTACCTCTGTACAGAAAATGGACAGACCAGGGCTGTACCACTTAGAAGACCGTTTGACCAAACCAATTATTTTTAACATTGTCAATGTTCTGCATTAGTAGTAGAAAGGGGGGGAGGGTAGTAAGTTGCCAGCATAGAGTCAAATTCAAACAAAGAGGTAAATATAAGAATGGTAATATAATTTGAAGTAGATTGTTAGAGGAACTCGATGAAAACCAATAGTCAACTCTTACAGATTTGACTGTAAATCAGTGGACTACATTAATTTTAATCACATGTTATCTAATGCAAATATTAAGCCAAGTGAAAAGAGAAGCAACATTAATAAAAATCATGTCATATTTTTGTACTATGAATTATAGTTAGTACCTTGAGCAACTTTAAGAAAATTTTCTCATAGAAAAGAAAATATGATTAGTATAGTATTTTAATGGGTGAGAATAATAATTTATGTTCATAACAAAAAGTGGGGTATTTCTGACATGTAAAGAATAGAAAATAATTGTCTTACGTGAATGTTGAGAGGGGGAAAAGAGAGAGAGAGAGACAGAGAGAGAAAGAGAGAGAGAGAGAGAGAGAGAGAGAGATTTAAGCCAGGGATAGTTAATACCTGAGACATACTGAAAAATAATAAATCATTCCAGAGCAAGTCAATGGTTAAAGATGTTGTCAATAGGTAAATTAGGAAACATCCTATATAAAATAAATTTAAGCATGTTTTGTGGAAGTATATAGTGTAGAAATTTGGACAAAAACAAAACAAAACACCAAACCCTATAAAAACAGGGAAATGGGACACATCTTCAAGTACCTAGGATTCCATGATGATATGGCTTCAGTTTTCCTCATTAAGATATTCATTGTATCTGTGGAATTTTCCAAGGGAAAGGACACAATGCTTAATTATCTCTGATGATTTTTTTTCTACATAATAACAAGAAACAATAAATCAATTCATATTGGTAGAACTTAAAAGCAATTACATATTGTAAATACTATATAAGTGTTCCATAAACAAATAAGCAAGTTCTGAAGAATATAAATATACATATGTCTTCAGAATTTAGTTGAATAGTTCTTGCTGGAAACTATTCATAGTATCATGGGAAGACCATTCAAAATACAAATAGATGTTCCTCGCAAGTTTCTGACTTTTCTCTTTGACAGACTGCTGATTCCTTACCAATATTACCAATATTTGTCTTTCTTCCCCCACCCCTTATAAGAGTTGTTCAATTTTAATTCATGTGTAACTACAAGCAAAAGGCTCCATTTACTTCTCTCTCCTTTATAGCTGTGAATGGCCAATGAAAAATACTTCAAAGTTATTAGAAGAGCTTCTAGTAAAGCTCTTTAAGACTTGTGGTATATTTTTTGCCATTCCTCCCCTTTTTAACATAATTCTGTGTGGAAGAAAACATGATACTTGGAAACCTAGCAGCTATTTTGTTAAGACAACCTGAAGTTCAGAACAGAAGATGCAATAGGATGAATAGTATAAAAAAGTTCAGAAACCCTGATGACCTTATCAGACAAATACAATACTTACCTCTAGACTTTTTATACACAATGTGACAGAAATTTTTTTTCTATAATTATATTTTATTAATTTTCATAAACATTTACAGAGATTTTGGGTTTCCATTCATTCATTGTTGCACTATTCTCTCCACCCTCCTCCCAGTTTGTTCTTGTCCAAATGCCACAGTGCTTGTCAAAGCCAGTTCTGATTAATCTTCTTTGTCAGTGTGTCCTTTGCCATTCCCTATCACTCCTCCCTGAGAGAGACTTCACCCTGAGTCATAAGGAAAAGGGAATGGCGTATTCTCTTAGCTACTTCCTGCTGAAAAGGGACGCTGTGGGTTTCAGGGTGAAGATCTTCTCTCACTACTCTAAAGGGCCCCTTTGGCAGTAGGAAACACATAGACTATTATGGAGATTGATTTTGGAATTTAGATGCACTCTTATTGATTGTGCTTGGCCGTACATGTTCATATCCTTGAAGATGTATCATGGGGGTGTTGCAACCTAGAAGACACAACTTTGATTAACAAGTTATAAGTACATGAGTCCAAAACTTATGGAAAAGTAAAAGAAAAGATTCTTTCATTGTTTTACAAACCCTCCCCCAGGTCCCCTCCACCATGTAGCCCTCGCTCTAGACTCCTGTGATGACAGAAATACCTAGTTATATATCTCTTTTAAACAGTTCTCTCCCTCCTCTGTTTCAGTGCAGTATACATTATTGAACCCATCTTACTCAGTCTCTCCCCAACCCCAAGGACAGTCCCATTCTACAACAGTGGCATCATGTAATATTTGTCCTTTTGTGACTGGGATATTTCACTCAGCATAATGTTCTCCAGAGTCAACCATTTTGAATAATATTGCATGAGTTCCTTGTTTTGTTTTTTTTTTTTGTTTTTGTTTTTGTTTTTTAAATTTAGGTTATTTTTCATTTCAATGAACATCTACAGAGATTTTGGGATTCCATTCATTCATTGTTGCACCCTTCTCCCCGCACAAACCCCTCGCCCCCCATTTGCTCCTCTCCTTGAAATGCAAAAGAAAAACTCCCTCATTGGTACACAATCCCCCCCCGCACCTCCCCAAACCCCACCCTCTAGCCCCAAATATAATCCACTCTACAACCCTCATTGCATACTCCTACGATAAAAATAATGCCCTAAAATATAATACTTTTAGACTATTCTCTCCCCCATAGACTTAAATGCCGTAAACATATTTCATCCAGTTTTTCTCAGTCTTACCCCCACCCCAATGCCAGCCTCATTCTACAACAGTGGCACCATATAGCATTTGTCCCTTTGTGACTGAGATACCTCACTCAGCATAATGTCCTCCAGGTTCACCCATTTTGAATAATATTGCATGAGTTCCTTGTTTTTCAATGCAGCATAGTATTCCATTGTGCAAATATACCACAGCTTCTCTAGCCATTCGTTTGTCGATGGGCAGCTTTGGCTTTTTTTATTCCCAAATACTTACATGTATTTTCATTTAAATGCAAAAAGCAGAGAAAGCATTCTATTCCTATTGTGAATCACTATTTGAAGTCAATTAAAGACATGTAATACTGTAGAATTTAAGGATGAAACATTAGTACTCACCAACATTTAAGATATAGACCAACAAAAAGGCAAATGAAATATTAAAGAATATTAACAGAGGGAGAATAGTATGAAGGAAGAAGAAAATTACAAGCATCGAAAAATGTTCCACACAGATACAATAGGATATGGATCAAACAAAACTGTTTTTTATTGGTAGAATAATTTTAAGAAATGTTTAAATACATTTTTAAGAAATGTTTTAGTGGATTTAATAGTGAATAAACTCAAAAACCCTCAAACTAGCTAGCATTGAGTTGAGTGCAGCTGAAAGCAAAACTGCTCACTTTTTGTTTAGCAGTTCAATATTTTATTCACCTTGCCACCAGGACTCATTTGAATAGTGACTAGAAAGTGACAATTATAGAAATAATTACTTTATATTTTTTTTCTTCTTCATTTACTTTTATTTCTCTAGCCTGCTTTTTTAAAAAATGTTATTATCATTATTAATTTTAATAGACATTTACAGAGGTTTTGGATTTCCATTTATTCATTGCCCACTTTTCTCCCTGCCCACCCCTCCCCACCAGCTCGCTTCCCCCTCCGAAGAGAAAAAAAAATCCTTCATTAGTATACAATTCCCACGTCCCCTCCCCCCCACCCCCACCCTAGTACACTTCTCTATGCAACCTTAATTCTGGATTCCTGTGCTAACCATAATACTCAATCATATATCACTTCTACTCTTATATTTTTTAAAAAGTATTAAGTTAGTATACTATCACCATGTAAGAAATACTACTATAATTTGAGACTACATATAAAGGGTTAATGACACATTTGGTTTGGTCTTAAATCAGATTTGGAACTCTATAAATTCAAACTTTGAAATCCTCATAATTTTCTCATATCTTGAATTAAAGAGATTCACTGTGAAGAGAAAGGTAGAGAACAGTATTTCTATACCATTTCCAACCAGCTACAAACATCACAGGGTGTATCTTAGAGTGCTTCCATTCTCCAGAAACTTTACCTTCCAGATTTAACTTGCTCTTCCCATGAACATTTGATCCACTTTTAGGACTTCTAATAATTCTGTTCCCATTTCTCATTCCCTTTCTTGCTTTATACCCTCTTTAATTGTTCTGTGAAAGAATTTTGTCCCTCTTTGTCTTACTACCAGTTTTTATTCAGGCTTTCTGCTCACCTCCATCTTATTACTCTGTTTATTCTGTATTATTCTTCTTCTAGTTATTTTTGTCAGGACACTCTCTATATAAGTCACCTTTCCCCTCAATCTGCCTTAATACATTTTCAAACAATATAATTAAATGTTAATACAAAATTGATTTAACAAAATCATACTAAATAGAGTTCTTTTTTAAAAAAATCTTCTTTTAAACTTATCTACTCCACAGGTTTTAAATGTTGTTTTTAAAAGAAAAACTAATCACGATAGAGCATAATACTTTTGAAAAGTCTTTTAAGAACTCTTAAAGATATATTAAATAGTAACATTGACATTGTTTGTTTTTTTTTCCCCACAGGATCTATATTGTCCAGTTAATTTTAAAAGTTTTAAAGAACACAGAAAATATATTTCCTCTGTTTTAAATGAATTTAATACAAAAGATATTGACATAAAGGAAGATAAACCCAGACATCTAATTAAAAAAGGTTGGTTAGATTCATTTAAAAATTATATTTAATAAAAATCTATACATTTTAAATTTTATTAATTTTAATGAACATTTACACAGATTTTGAATTTCCGTTCATTGTTAACTTTTCTCCCTGGCCAGCCCTCCCCCCCCAATAAAAATATTCTTAAGGGTAATAAAGATAACAGAAACTGTATGACTATGTCAGCATAGTCATGAAGTCTGTCAACTAACATATAAAAGCAATCTTACGATGAAATAACATTTATTTCAGTATTTGAACATAATTATTTTATATTCTAAAGTGATATTTTTCTTATTAGTAAAATTTTGATTGTGAATTATGCACTACTTTGCATTTTACATTTTTTCTGATAAAATTTTATAATTACATATTAAAATTTCTAACTTTCAAAAAAGTTATATAGTCATTTTTGTACATTTGTTATATCAAGGTTTTATCTGTTTTTCAAGTACTTTGCTTAATTCTAAATGTTTAGATTTCCTTCCTGCTCTCCACATTTTTTGTCCTTACTGATATTTACCTTTTTTACATAGAAAGTGAACTAACTACAAGAAATTCTCATTTGTCAGCAGTTTTAAAATATTATTAGTTTTCCATCATTTTCACATCATAAAATTCTGTACCTTTTAAGTACTGCACTTTTCTTTTTAATCCAACTAGTCTTAGACTTAAACAAAAATCAAATTAAAGGAAAAATAATAATTCATGGTTATGCCTACCCACTTACTCTTACCCAGTCATTTTTTTTCAATAATTTAAACTAATTTCTCCATTATTTATTATAATGTTTTCGCATGACTGGCTTGTTCTGTCAAAATAACTTTAAAGATTGAAGATATTATGAATGACTTTCTGTTGTGAGAGATAGAGATGTAATTTTCTTATAAACAATACCAATTCACATACGTATGCTTTATAAGTCTTCCATGAGAATTATTTTAGTGTTTGCTGCTTAAATAATATTTAATGTTTTAATAGTTATTACTATGTAAATATTGCTCACAGTTTAGTTAACTTCCATAGCAGAAATTTG
>NW_006400148.1:987523-1006875 GCF_000299155.1 Elephantulus edwardii
TTGAGTTGTAAGCTACTCATAGCTACCCTATGAACAAAATACTTGAACATTTGTATAACTTTCATTGTTTCTCCAAGTTCATAGTGTTTCCATAGGCAAGCTATTTAAAAAGTGGATGCCACACCTGCCTCCAAGCTTGTTTTAATCAAGGAGTTTCACCAAACATTGATAACCGTTGGTGACAATTATCATATTTGACACATCAGTGTCACAGTGTTCAGCATCACAGTAACCACGAGTTACCTTTTTGTACAGCAAGTGGACAAACCAGTGCTATAGCACCTAGAAGAATGTTTGGCCAATAACCATTAAAACCACGCCTGAGGGATGCAGATTAAAATCACCCACCTTTGGATTGGTAGCACCACTTTGTGTCCATTAGGCCAAATGAGCTCTCCCTATGTTGTTGTTGTGACCCTGATGTGTATGTGTATGTGTGTGTGTGTGTGTGTGTGTAAAATCGATATATCTATCTATCTATCTATCTATATATAGAGAGAATATATATAAATTTGTTGTTGCTATATGCTATTGAATATTGAGTTAACTATGACTCATAGCCACCCTATGCACAATAGCTCTGAACCCAGTTCCATTTTGAGCCAATCTCACTGTCTCTGACAGACCTACCTGCATTAACCCAATTATTGTGTCAATCCATCTCATTCTGGTTCTTCTTCTCCTGCACTCTCCCTCAACCCTTCCAAGGGTGATATCCTTCTCCAAAAACTGCTCTCTCCTAGAGACATGTGCACAGTATTTTAGACAGTTTAAAAAGCCTTGGCTTCAAGGAGCAGCTTGGTTCCATCCTCTCCAGGATAGAAATGTTAGTTCTCTTGGAAATCCATGGTATGCTCAAAATTCTTTTCCAGAACCACAACTTAAAGGCCTTGATGATTCGTCTGTCTTCTATTGTCCAGTTCTCTGATAGGTATCATGTAATTACAAATACCATGATATGGAAAGGATGCATCTTAGTCTCTAGGATGACATTCTTGCTCTTCAGCACTCTGGAGAGATCCCAGACAACACATTCTTCTAGTGAATTTGGTGTTTTGATTTCCTGGTTTTATATATATATATATATATATATATATATATATTAAAGTGTGTTAAATATTAAAAAATAATATTTAGCTGATATATCAATATCATCATTTCAAAGAACAGCCCAGGAGGACAAAGCAAAGTGAGAGCTGGAATTGGAGAATAAAAAGGGGGAAAATTAGTTCTTTATATCATTAAGAAAAAGAAAGTAAAAAATCTTAATAGTTGAAATAAAAAAGCATTGTTTAAATGTTTATGTTGATGTGTTTTAGCTTTATCTGGATTAATTGGCAGGCAGCACCATGGTAGATGGAGTAGAGATTGAGGTTGGTTGTTTTTTTTAAAAATTTTATTTTATTAATTTTAATGAACATTTACAGAGACTTTGGATTTCTATTCATTGAAGTTTTTAACAATTACAGTTTGTGCAGCTCCACAATCAACATTATTGACACTAGCATTCATGAAATCAAAAGATAAATTGCACTTGGAGTATCTACTGTCAGGCACCTCTCTAGAGTACTGAGAAGCAACCATATTTGTCTAAAGACTAAAGTGCACTTTATACTTGCTATGAATCAGAGAGCTGGACAGTTACTAAGTATGACAGAAGAAGATTTGAAGGCTTTGAGTTGTGGTCTAGAGAAGAGTCTTGAACATACCATGGACTGTCAAGAAAACAAATAAGACTAACTTGGAGAGGGTGAAACTAAGTTTCTCCTTGGAGGTGACAGTTTTGAAGCTCCATCTCACATACTTTGGGCATGTGGCCAGGAGGGACTGGTCCTTGGAGAAGAACATCATGCTTTGAAAGTTGGAGGAACAACTCAGAAGATGAAGACCCCAGTTGAGATGTATTGATACAGAAACTAGGGTAATGGGACAGGTTTGTCGAAATCAGTAAGTCTGGCTCAGGATAGGAAGGCTTGTTAATACCACTATTACTTGAATTTATGTACCTACAATGGTAGCCAAAGAGGAGGAAATAGATGATATCTATCAACTACTGCAGTCAGAATTGATTGAACATCTAACCAAGATGCATTAATAAGAATGGGAAAGAACCCTTATATATATTATTGCATTCAACTTATTTTTGTATAAGATGTGCAACCATCTTTGTACAAGATGTGAAACTGACCTTTACATACATTAGACATTATTGTGGTTGTACATGTATCATGTTTCAGACAAATAATATACCTCAAGGTATGTATATTTGTACTGAGACAAGTTGGGAAGAATTTATAACAATGTCTCTGTGTCATTACTAGGAAAATAAATATTAAAGGAAAAAATAAACTGTCACCAGCATTTATATAACATTTATACTACTAACAAATGAGAGAAAAAACTGTGCATACAATGGAAGTTTATTTTATTGCCTTTTTAATGTACTTTTTACTTTCACTCCAATTATTTTAATCATATGAACTTAAAACATTCTTATCTCCTCTGTAACATGCAAGGCCATCTGCTTCTGCTAAGATGTCAGACAGGTTTTCTGAAAACAGCTACTGCATCAAATCCATTTGTGAATGTTCAGAACATAGCAACACATACTTTAAATAGGCTTAGCCCATTTGTTTCTTCACAGATGGTTCATAAATCTGTAATACGTTTAGAGGCAAACAGACTCTGCTGACCACAAATGGTACTGACTTCTGTGTTCATAGGAGTTCTAAAAGATCCAAATGACAGTTAAAGCTATCTCTGCAGACAGTTCAAATAAATTGAGTATAAAGTGCTCCAGTTGTTTTGCTTCTATGTATATAATTTCATGTAAAGAACAAGAAAAGAGTTGTGTTTTGTTGGGATTTTTTTTTAAAGCACATTTTCTTTCACTGAATTGTAATGATTGAGGTTGTGTCAACTTGATTGAGCAACAGTTCTTCCACTTGGTGGTTATAATGTAGTCATTCACAGTACAAAGTTTGATTTCACATAATCCCCTCCACAATTAAAAATGCTATGAATAGAAAAGGAGTTTCCCCAATGGTGTGACCTGCGTTCCGGCAAAACTCATGACATTTTTGCTTAATCAGGACTATGTATCTGGTTCTCATTATCTGATTTTTTTAAAAAGTTTTTATTTTATATTAGTTTGCTTAAAAATTTATATAGATTGTGCTTCATTTGTATACATTTCATTTCATACATTTCTGTATTCTCATTGTGTTTTATACGATCATTCCCAAACATTATGTTTTATAAAATTAATCACTATTGATCCATGCCCATCACAACTCCACCTTTTAAAGTGATGCAGCAAATGCGGAAATCATTAAACAGTACCACGTGTAAGCAAGATTCTGCTGAAAATTATGTACATCAACAGAGAACTGTCAGAAATGCAGGCTGGCTTAGAAAAGGCATGGTACTTGGAATATTATAGCTAGTTAAATGTATCCTGGCTGAAGGCAGAAAATACCAGAGGAATGTCTATCTATGTTTCATTGACTATTCAAAGGCATTTAACTGTGTGGATTACCACAAACTGTGGCTAACTCTGAGAAGAATGGGAATCCTAGAACACTTGATTGTGATTATGTGAAAGCTATACTTGGACAAAGAGGCAGTCATCAGAATAGAGCAAGGAAACTCTACATGGTTCAGAGTTGGGAAGAGTGTATGACAGGGAAGTGTCCTATCTCCAAACCTTTCCAATCTATATGCAGAATAGATCATCTGGAGGCTAGGCTTTGTGAGGAGGAATGTGACATCAGGATTTGAGAAAGATTCATCAACAATCTGCATTATGCAGATGACACAATGTTGTTTGCTGAAACTGAGGAGGACTTTGATCACTTACTGCAGAAGGTCCAGGACTGCATCCTTAAATATGGATTGAAGCTCAACATCAAGAAAACAAAGGTTCTTACCACTTGCCTGATTGACAGCATCATGAAAGTCTGTGAAGAAATTGAGATTATTAACAGCTTTAGTTTGCTTGGCTCCACAATCAACATTCTTGGTATCAGTAGCCAGGAAATTAAAAGACGAATTACATTGGATAAGTTTGCTGACAGGGACATCTCCAGAGTACTGAAAAGCAAATGTCAATCTGGAGACTAAAGTGTGCCTTATCCTGACCATGGTCTTCGCAATTATGTGCTATGTATCAGAAAGCTGGACAATGACTAGGAATAATATAAAGAGAATTGATGTCTTTGAGCTGTGGTGCTGGAAAAGAATATTGAATATACCATGGACTGCTAGGAGAACAAACAGGCTCGTCCTATAGAGGGTGAAACCAGGCTTCTCCTTGGAAGCAAGGATTCTGAAGCTTCATCTGACATACTTTGAGCATGTTGCAAGGAGTGACCAGTCCTTGGAGAGGGACATCATGCTTGGGAAGTTGGAAAGAAAGTGCAAGAGAAAATGACCCTTGACCAGAGGGATTTATTCAGTGACTGCGGTAATAGCGATAGGTTTGTCAGAGGCAATAATGTTGCCACAGAAAAGAGCAGGTTTCAGAGCTTTTGTACACAGGATCACTATGTATTGCAAGTGACTCCACAGCACATAATAACAATAACTGAATCTTTAAAATTCCTTCACCTCCATCCTCTGCCCAAACAAACTCTGTAACCTCATGATTTTTCTTCCCTCTGCCATCCATTTCCCTGTTCCCTCTCTTTCCCCCTTTGCACTTTTGTACACATTTTACTACTAATCCTTCTATTTTTATAATAATGGTCTTAGGTAGTATTTGTCTTTATAAGACTTAAGTTAGTTCACATAACATAGTGGTCTCTAGCCTCTCCCATGTTATATAGTATTTTTTAAAATCATTGCTTCTGAGTGCTACATAGTATTCCATCTTGTGAATGTAACACAATATCTCAATCCATTCTTTGTTTATTAACATTTGGGTTTTTCCCCATGTTCTTGTGATTGTGAATAACATTGATATGAACACTGCTGTACAAATCTTACTTGTGTTTCTGTTCTATTTTCCTTGATGTATATTCCTAGCAGTTGAATAACTGGGCCATATACAATTTCTACTCTCTGCTTTTTGAGGAAATCCCAAATGCCTTCCAGCATGGTTGTGCTATTTTACAATTCCACCATCAGTATATGAGAGTTCCAATCTCTCCACATTGTCTCCAACATTTATTGCATGCTGTCCTTTTAAATTTTGCCATTACTACTGGGGTGAGATGGTATTTCATTGCAGTTTTAATTTGTGTCTCTGATAGCTAGTGATTTTGAACATTTCTTCATGTGTCTGTTGGGTACTCAAATGTTTTCCTTTATGAAAAATACTTCCATGTCTTTGACCCAGTTAGTAATTGGGATTATCAGTTTCTTTTGGGTGTTTTGTTTTGTTTTCTTGTGAAGCTCCTTTAGTATTTTATAAACTTTTGTTTTGAGACCCTTGTCTGCAATGATATTGCCAAATGGGTTTTTTTTCTGAGTCAGTAGGTTTTCTTTCACCCTATTGTTAAGTTTTTGATGCACACAAGGCCTTAATCTTTATAAGGTCCTCTTCATTGTTATTCTCTCCTGGTTGTACATTTCTGGCTGTATTTTCCAACCTCTTTATAACATAGACAAGGCCTTCATAGTTTGGTCCCATTTTGTTTCTTATTATTTAGTCCATATACATTAAGCACAATTATTGTCATGCTAGGATTCACTGCTGCCATTGTGCTGTTTCTTTTTCTGTTATTTCTGGTTACATCCACTTTCCTTTGGTGTCTCTATTTGAAGGACTTCCCTTTGAATTTCTTGTAGAGTTGATAGTATTTTCACAAATTCTGTTAATTTCTATTTTTCTGCAAATGACCTAATTTCTTCTTCATATTTGATGGACACCTCTGCTGGATTCAGGATCCTTGGCTGGCAATTGTTGTCTTTGTACCTTCTGTAATGCCATCCAATTGTCTTCTTTCTCACATGGTTTCAACTAAGAAATCAAAACTTAGTCTATTTGGTTCTCCTTTGCAGGTGATTCTTTGTTTTTCACATGCTGCTTTTAGCATTCTATCCTTACCTTTGATTCTGGAGAATTTGGTTGTGATGTCTTGATGGGGTTGGGTTTTTGTTTGTTTGTTTGTTTTTGGGTTTTTTTTAATCTACTCTGGGGTTTGCTGAGGTTTTTTGAATGTGAAATTACTTGTTCTTTATAATACTTTGAAAGTTTTCTTAGAGTAACATTTCCGCAAATTTCTCAGTGCTTTCTTTGTGCTCCTTGTGTTTTAGGATTCCACTCATATATATGCTGCTCTTTTTTACATCATCCCATGTGATTTTAATGTTTTCTTTATTCCCCTTCTGTCTCCTCTCAACTTTTTCATCTAGTATGTTCTTACTGAGTTTCTTGTCTTCTGGTTGACTGACTCTCTCCCACCTCCCTTGTTCTGCTGTTCTATTTCTCCACCACATTGGAAACTTTTGCTATTTGTCTCAATATTCTGAATTGTGTTTTCATACATCTCTGTTAATTCCAATACTGTCTTGGTTGTACCCTCTTTTCTTGTGTGTATTTTTTTTTAAATTTCTTCTATTTCTCTACCAAATTTTGCAATCTTAAATCAATTGAACATACAGCCAATATACATCAATAATAATGGGTGACTGGAATACAAAAGTTAAGAATAAGGAAAACAGATTAGTAGTCAGAAAAATTGACTTGGTGATAAGAATGAGGCTGGGGATAGAGTGATAAGATTCTGCACAATGATTTATTCATAGCAAATGCTTTTTCCCCCAAAATACCTTTTATAAGAAACATAAATGTAGACTGTGTGTATGTACACATGAATTTCACCTGATGGTATTAACAGGAATCAGATTATTATATCTGTAGAAGGAAATGTTGAAGAAGTTCAATATCAGTAGTGACAACTCAGTCAGATGCTGATTGTAGAACAGACTATCAACTACTCATATACAAGTTCAAATTAAAGCTAAAGAAGGTAAAATCAAATCCACAGAAATAAAAATTTTATTGAGTCACTTGCAACTCATAATGACCCTATCTATAATAGCCCTGAAATCTGCTCTCTCCTGTGCTAACTTTACTGTCTCTGACACCTACCCTCATTACCCTAGTCATTGAATCAATCCATCTCATCAAAGGTCTTTCTCTCTTTCTCTGTCCTTCCACCCTTACAATCATGATGTCCCTCTCCAAGGACTGATCCCTCCTTGCAAAATGCCCAAAGTGCATAAGGCAAAGCTTCAGAATCCTTACCTCAAAGAAGCAGCTTGGTTTCACCCTCTCTAGGTTGAACCTGTTTGTTCTCCAGGCATTCTGTTAGCAAATTCAACACTCTATTCCAGCACCACAGCTCAAAGTCATCAATTCTCTGTCAACTCTAGTCATTGACCTGCTCTCTGACACATAGCAAGTAATTGAGAAGATTATGGCCTGGATCAGGTGCACCTTAGTTTCCAGATTGACATCATTTCTCTTCAGTACTCTGGAGAGGTCCCTAACAACCAACTTTCTCAATACAATTCATCTTTTTATTTTCTGGCTGCTGGTACCAACAATGTTGATTGTAGAGCCAAACAAACTGAAGCTCTTAACAATCTCAATCTTTTCACTGTCTATCATGATGCTGCCAGTCATCCCAGTGCTGAGAATTTTTGTTTTCTTAATGTTGAGCTTCAATTCATATCAAAGGCTACAGTCCTTGACTTTCTGCAGCAAGTGCTTCATGTCCTCCTCAGTTCAAGCAAGCAAGATTGTGTCATCTGGATAACACAGGTTGTGGATGAGTCTCCAATCCTGATGCCACATTCCTCCTTATACAACCCAGCCTCCCAGATGATCTGTTCTGCATATAGATTGAAAAGATATGGAGACAGGATACATTCCTGGCATACACCCTTCCAAATTTTTAACCATGTAGTGGCTCCTTGATCTGTCCTGACCACTGCCTCCTGGCCCAAGTATAGGTTTTGCATAATCACAATCAAATGTTCTGGGATTCCCATTTTTCTCAGAGTCAGCCACGGTTTGTTATGATTCACACATTCAAATGCTTTTGCATGATCAATAAAACAGAGATAGACATTTTTCTGGTACTCTCTGTTTTCAGACAAAACCCATCTAACATTATCTATAATATCCCTAGTACCACGGCTTTTTCAAACCCAGTCTGCACATTTGGCAATTCTCTGTTGATGTGCTTTGCCAGCCTTTTTTGGATAATTTCCAACAGAATTTTCTTTGCATGTGGTATTAATGCTATTGTTTGATAATGTCTGCACTCTATCAGGTCACATTTCTTTAGAATGGGAGTAAATATAGATCTCTTCCAGTCAGTTGACCAGGTGGTTGACCTCCAGGTTTCTTGGCACAACTCAATGAGCACATCCAGGGCAGCATTAGTTTGTTGAAATATATCATTTGATATGACATAATTTTTGGAGCTTTGTTTTTTGCCAGTCCTTTCAGAGCAGCTTGAACTTCTTCATCACCACAGATTCTTGCTCATATATTGTTATATGAAATTCTTCTGAGTTAACCAATTCCTTTTGGTACAGTGACTCTGTACACTCTTCCATCTTCTTTTAATGCATCCTGGATCATTTAATATTCTGCCCAAAGGATCCTTTAGCATTTTCACTCGTGCCTTGAATTTGTTCTTCAATTTCTTCAGCTTAAGAAATGCTGAGCAAGTTTGGTCCTCTTGGTTTTCTGACTACAGCTCTTTACATATTTCCTTATAATACTTTGCTTTTTCTTCCTGAGCTGACCTTTGAAATCTTCTCTTCAACTAATTAATTTCTTTTTTTATACTAGTTTATTTGCAAAATCAAATACAGTGTTTTACTGATCAGATTATTCCAATTTCCCTCACCACTCCCTCACTCATCAAATTATACAACTCAATGATTTCTTGATTTCTTTCCTTCCTTTGGCTTCTCAGTGCTCACGTGCAATATTCAGCGTCTCTTCTGACATCCATATTGGTCTTTTCTTCCTCCTCTTCCTTCATAATGACCTTTTCATTCTTCATGGATGATATTCTCGATACCCTCCTACAGATCATTTGGTCTTTGCTCATTGATTTTCATGGTCTCAACCTGTTCCTGAGATGGTTTCAAAATTCAAGTGGAACTTAAGGTCAAATTTTAGTTGGGTGGAGAGACAGTGAAAGAGATGAAGATCCCAGATGATATGGATTGATACAGTAACTGGGACAATGGGGGTAGGTTGTGTCAGGCTTCGGAGCTGTTATACATAGGGTCACTATGAGTCTCAGGTAACATGACAGCACATAACAACAACAAACCTTTTTGTGTGTGTTTAGGATCCATTGTCTTCACAATTACTTGCTATGCATCAGAGAGCTTTACAGTGACTAAAGATGACGAAAGATGAATAAATGTCTTTGAGTTGTAGTGCTAAGGAAGAGTCTTGAACATACCATAGACTGCCAAGAAAACAAATAAGTCTATCTCAGAGGATGAAACCAAGTTTCTATCTCAGAGGATAAAACAAAGTTTCTCCTTAGAGGTTAGAATTTTGAAGCTCCAACTCACATAATTTTGGAACATGGCCACTAGGAATTGGTTCTTGAACATCATACTCAGAAGGGTGGAGGCACAGCACAGAAGAGGAAGAACAAGGATGCGACTGATTGAGACAGTTAACTGGAGCAGTGGGTACTGCTGTGTTGAAATCAGTCTGGCTTAGCACAGGGCAAGCTTCAGAGCTGCTGTATGTAGGGTCACTAAGGGTTGCAGGTGACATGATAGCACAACAGCAAAAACCTCAATTATATTCCATCTTTTACAATTTCTTCAGACGTTGTGTATGCTCCTCCATATCAATATGTTTAGGTGTCTCTCTTTCTCTCGGATATTCACATTATTTATGAGTTCTATTCTTTCTTCCAACATTTCCACATTTTTCCTTACCTATTCAAATAACTCTTCTTCAGTATATTTTTTTCTCATTCCCTGTCTCTGGAGTATTAACTTTATTTTTTATTTCCATTCTTTTTTCCCATTATTTGTTCCTTCTTCTGTAGCTGTTTATATAATTCCATGGCAATATATTTTTTCTGGCTCTCTGTCTCTGGGGTAGTCCTTCTGTCTGAAATATGATGTGCATTTTTAGCAAAAGGCTTATTTTGTTTTTTCACAATATTTGAAGACACATGCTCCTATCTTGACATTATGTGAAGTTTTACTTGGTATGTATGAAGCCATTTCTTTTATGATTGTGTAGGCTGTTGAAAGTTCTCTATCTTTATGATGTTATTGATTAATTGGAGACTTAAAGTAGACTATGGAATGGATCAGATGTACTTTAGTCTCTAGACTGACATTCTTTCTCTCCAATATTGTGGAGAGGTCTCAGAAAGAAGGTTTTTCTCAATGCAATTTGTCTTTTGATTTCCTGGCTGCTGGTACCTAGAGTGTTGATTGTGGAACCAAGCAAACTGAAGCTGTTAACAATTTTAATCTCTTCTCTTTCTATCATGATGCTGCCAATTGGCCCAATGGTAAGAATCTTTGCTTCCTTGATGTGGAACTTGACAGAAATTAGGAATTTAGAAAATAGGGATAAATGGATTCTACTAGAATTACAGTTGGTTTAGTGGTAAGAAAGTTTTCTGGCAACCCAAAGGGATATGGTTTAAATGTATCAACTGCTCTGTAAGAGAAAGAGGGACAATCTCCTCCCTTGTGATTTACTAACTCTGAAAATTTGCAATGAGTTGGTTCCAACTTGATGGTACATATCAACAGCAACAATACTTACCTCTCTTACAGCTGAGTTTATGTAATCCCTAGTGTTTTGTGAAGTCTGTGCATTTTTTTTAAATGTCAAAAAAAACAATTATTTAACCATCTAATATACAAAGAACATATTGGATTTTTGAACCCTGAATAGTATTTTATATACCTTTGTCATTAGATGCCCTCAAATTGGGCCCTAGCCATTATGACCCCATTTGTTGTTGTTATTATTGTTAGGTCGTATAAGGTGATTAAAACTCATAATGACTCTTTGAACCCTGCCCTATCGTGCACTATCCTCATCATATCTAATATTCTCCAGGTTATTGTTACAGCCACGGTTTCAATCTATTTTGTTGGGCGTCTTCCTTTTTTCCACTTACTCTTTACCTTTTTTAGAATGTCTTTACCAAGGACTGACTCTTCTTGACAACATGCCCTAAGTATGTGAGATGCTGTTTCATCCTTGCTCTAAGAAACACCCTAGTTACACTTCCTCCAGTACATACTTATTTGTTGTTTGGCTGTCTGTGGTATATTCAATACTTTCATCTAAAATTTTTAAATTTTTAAAAAAAATTCTTTACTGGTTTACTTACACATATACATTGCTTTTCACCCCAGATCTTTCCCCTTCCCTTTACCCATCCCTCCCTCCATCCACCAAATTGTGCAACCCTAAGATTAAGCTCCTCCTCCCCTCCTTGGAGCCTCATACTCATTCTACAACAATGGCCTTGTACAACATTTGTCTTTAGGAGACTGAGTTATTTCACTTAGCATAATGGTCTCTAGTCCCTCCCATGTTAGGTAGTGTTTTATGAAATCATTGCTCTTGTGTGCTACATAGTATTCCATTGTGTGAATGTACCATAATTTCTCAATCCATTCCATTGCGGTTGAAGACATATCATTGAGCCCTCATAGCAATTTCACTAATATTTCACATCAGCAAAATCCTGATGAAGATTATCCAGAAACGACTGGAGCAGTACACTCACAGAGAACTTTCAGAAATACAAGCTGGCTTTAGAAAAGATAGTGACACTAGAGACATTATTGCCAATGTCAGATGGATCTTGGCAGAAAGCAGAGAGTACCAGAGCATTGTGTATCTATGTTTCATTCACTGTGCAAAGACAATTTACAGTGTGGATCACAACAAGCTGTGGCTAACTTTGAGGAAAATGGAAATCCCAGAACACTTGGTTGTGCTTATGCCAAAGCTATATATACTTGGACCAGGAAGCAGTCTTCAGAACAGACAAGTTAACACTGCATGCATGGTTCAAAGTAAGGGAAGGAGCGTATCAGGGATGCATCCTGTCACCATAGCTTCTTAATCTCTATGTAGAACAGATCATTCAAGAAGCAGGGATTTATGGGGAGGAATGTGGCATCATGTTTGGTGGTAGACTCATCAATAATCTACCTTATACACTTTTCTCAGGAATGGGGCAAATATGGATCTCTTCCAATCAGTTGGTTAGGTAGCTATCCTTCAAATTCCCTGGCATACACTTGTGAGCACATGCACTCTGTTAGTTGAAACATGTCAGTTGATGTTCCAACAATTCCTGGGGCTTATTTTTTTATTTTATTATATTTTAATGCTTTCATTATAGCTTGAATTTTATCCTTCATTGTCAGTGGCTAGTGTTCATGTGGTACTTGAAATATGTTAGTGTCAACTAATTTTTTTTTATTTTGCAGCAATTCTGTGTATTCCTTCCATCTTCTTTTGATACTTCTTGGATCATTCAAGATTGTGTTTATAGCATCTTTCAGTATTGTAACTCAAAGCTTGAATTTGTTTTTCAATTATTTGAGCTTGAGAAATGCTGAGTGAATCCTTACATTTTCTGTCTCCAGCTATCTGCACATTTTGTTAAAATGTTTTACTTTATCTTCTCAAACTCCCTTCTGAGATCTTCTGTTAAGCTCTTTTACTTCGTCATCCACTTTTTTGTTGTGTGCCAATACGCCTACCCAGGACTCCACCTTGCCATGCCTCCAGAGGCCTCAGCTGTGGTCTGAAAAAATATGTCATGATATTTGTTTGTCTGGTTGTCTTTACAGTTTAATTTTAGAGGTACAACACTCATCTGAGGCTTCATCTGACATACTTTGGACATGGAACCGATCCTTGGAGAGGGATGTCATGCTTGGGAAGATGGAGGGACAGTGCAGGAGGGGAAGACCCTCTATGAGGTGAATTGATTCAGTAACTGGGGTAATCAGGATGGGTGTGTCAGAGACAGTGAGATTGGCACAGGACAGAGCAGGGTTCAGAGCTGCTGTACACAAGGTCGTGACACATCGCAAGCAACTCAATTGCTTATAAAAACAATAATTTACTTTGACAGGTTAGGAAGCAGGAGTGTCATCCACTTTCTAAACAATATGCCTCCAGAAAATCTATGAACATTGATAAATGTTGATAGCTGTAGAGGAGTGTCAGGCCTTTTGTTCATAGGGACACTATTATTTGTGCGCAACTCCAAGGCAGTCAACAACAACAACAACAACAAAATTCTAATTATTAGGAAGCTCTGGTAGCCTAGCTGTAAGAAGCTGAGCTTTAATCCTGAAGGCACATGGTTTGGATCCACCAGCTAATCCAAGGGAGAAGGATGGATAATCTCCTTCCATGCAATTCATAGCCTCTCTACCTGTTACAGGTTCCAACTCAATGATACACTACAAGAGCTTTGTAACAAGTGGCATAAAGCCATGGGGCTGAGGGCTGAAGGGTCTGTGAGCATGCTTAGCATGCATTGTTGAGAAACTCAATCCTGTTGCCAAATGAAATTGTGTCCTGTTAACTTCCCTAGTAATAATCATGAGTTTGGTTACATGTGCTCTGTGAGCTATTACAACAAATTTTGAACCCACCAGAGCAGTAAGCTTGGTGCTGGAATTGGTGGAAAGAGGTTCAAGAGAGTAGGGTATAATTCTGAACTCATGAGATTTGGTTTTGTTCTGTGCATGATCATGGTGTGGACAGTTACATCTTTTGGAGTTAGCAGAAGTCAGATATTGTTGTTTTAATATGCTGTCAAGTAGACTATAACTCATAACAACCCCACGAACAATATGAACAACAGTTCTCAACTCTGCCTCAAGCTGAGCTTATCTCATCATATTTGACAATCCTGCCCACATTACCACTGTCACTGCATCAGTCCATCTCAACCAGGATCTTTTCTCCTGTGCTGATCTCTGCCCTTCCAAAAATGATGTCTTCTCTAAGGACTCATCCTTTCTGGCAACATACCTAAATTATGTGAGGTAGAGGTTCAAAATCCTTGCCTCCAAGGAGCAAACTGGTTTTATATTCTCCAGGACACTTTTGTTTGTTCATTTGGAAGTCCATGATATATTATTCAAATTTTCTCCACCACTACCACTCAAAGTCATCAATTCATCTTCTGTCATTCTTAATCATTGTCCAACTCTCAGATGTATAGCAAGTAATTAAGAAGAAGACAACAGCCTTGATCAGGCACAACTATTTCTAGACTAACATCATTGATCATTAGCACTCTGTAGAGTTCCCTGACAACAGACTTTCCCAAAGCAAATGTTGGTGGTGGGGTTTTTTTGGTGTGGTTTTTTTTTTTTTTTGTTGTTGTTGTTGTTGTTTGTAATTTCCTGAATGCTGTTGCCTAGAGTGTTGATTTTGGATCTAAGCAGATGAAATTGTTAGAAATCTCAATATTTTTCCCATCTACCATGATGTGGCCAACTGGTCTAAGGGTTGCAATCTTTATATTCTTGATGTTGAAATGCAATCCATGCTTAAGACTGCAGCAAACACTTCAAGGCCTTCTAAGTTTCAGTTGAGCAAGGTTGTGTCATTTGCATAATACAGGTTGTTGACAAAACCTCTTCCAATCCTGATGCCACATTCTTCTTCATATAGTCCAACCTCCCAAATGATTTGTTCCACATATAGATTGAAAAAGTATGAACAGAAGATACATCCCTGACACAACTTTTCCTTGATTTTAAACTATGAGGTGTTTTCTTGATTGGTTTGTACAACAGCTTCCTGGTCTAGGTATAGGTTTATTATAAACACAATTGAGGTGTTTTGGGATTTCCATTCTACTCAATGTTGGTAACTTTTTTTTTTAATCCACAAAGTCAAATTCCTTTGCATAGTCATAAAACTAAAGGAGAAATCCTTCTGGTATTCTCTGCTTTCAGCCAAGATCCATGTGGTATTGGCAATGATATCCCTAGTACCACAGCCTCTTCTAAACCCAGCTTGTACTTCTTTAATGGTTTCTTCCACAGATGTACTCAATCTGATTCCTGTGCATCCCATCAGGTGAAATCCATGTGTATAAGTTGTGTTTATGTTTCTTATAAAAGGTATTTGCTATGAATATTGATTGTACTGAATTCTATGATCCTACTCCCAGCCTCATTTCTGTCACCATGTCCATATTTTCTAATTACTGATCCTTCTTCCTGATTCTCACCTTTTGTATTCCAGCCACCCTTTATTATTAATGCATTTTGGTCACATGTTCGACCAATTTCTGACTGCAATAGTAGATAGAAATAATCTATTTCCTCTTTTTTGACTCTGGTTGTAGGCAAATAAATTTAAATGACAATGGTATTAACAGGTCTTATATGCATATGGATATTGTCATTCACAATATTGTAATTCAAAATGGATCTAGAAATGGCCTTTTTTATGTATTAAAGAGACCCCATATTTTTCTCATCTTTTCAACTCCAGCATAATAGATCATAGGTTTCTGGGATTCAAAATGTCCCATGCCAATCCATCTCATTTCACTAATACCCAATATATCAATATTTATGTGTTACATTTCTTTACAATGTCCAGTTTTTCTATGCTTCTCACATTCCACATACTAATTGTAAATTTCTTACAATTGTTTCTCCTTCTTTGTGTTTCCAAATTTATGTGCTCAACTTCAGTTTCCACATCTGTTAGTGTACTCTAAGTGTGCTTTGCTGTACCTAGAGTTTTCAAAGGCCAGTTACATTTGAGAAGTGGATGGCCAATCCTTCTTTCTAGTATGTCTTAATTTAGATATTCACTGTTAGAAGAATATCTTACAGACACACATTTTACCTACCAGATGAAAGACCTTTAATAAGCTGGATTGATTCAGTGACTGGAATAATGGGGGTAGGTGTGTCGGAGACAGTGAGATTGGCACAGTATAGAGCAGGGTTTAGGGCTGTTGTGTATAGGTTTGCTGTGAGTTGCAGGCAACTCGATGGCACATAAGGCACATAAGAACAAACAACATAGTACTAGTGCTATTGTTTGATAATTTCCACATTCTATCAGTTCGCTTTTTTTTTTGAACGGGAATAAATATGGATCCTTTCTAATCATTTGGCGAGGTGGTAGTTGTCAAGATTTCTGAACACAACCCGGTGAGCAAGTCTAGTGAAGAATCTGGTTGATTAATTATGTCAATTGGTACTCCATCAATTCCTAGGGACTTATTTTTTTGACTAGTTCTTCAGAGTAGTCTGCACTTCCTCCTTGATGACCGTTTCTTCTTGATCATATGCTGTTTCTTTAAATTCTTCAGTGTCAGCCAATTCCTTTTGGTACAGTTACTTTGTATATTCCTACAATCTTCTTTTAGTGCTTCCTGGATCATTCAATATTCTGCCCACCACATCCCTAAGTATTAAAATTCATGGCTTGAATTTGTCCTTTAGTTCTTTCAGTTTAAGGAATGCTGAACAAGTTGGCCCTTTTGATTACCCGACTCCAACTCCTTGCACATTTCTTTAAAATACTTTGGCTTGTCTTCCCAAATTGTCTTTTGAAATCTATTCAGCTTCTTGATTTCTTTCCTTTGCTTTGACTTCTCAACAATCTAGCGCATTATTCAGAGTTTTTTGATATCGATTTTGGTCTTTTCTTCTTCCTCCTCCATCTTTTCTTCATGGATGGTATTCTTGGTATCTTCCCACAGCTCATGTGGTCTTCATTCATTAGTGTTCAAGGCCTCAAATATGTCCCTGAGTTGGTTTTTAAATTCAGGTTGGATAGAATGAAGATGAAATTTTTGTTCCTATGAATTTCATTAGATCTTCTTTAGATTTAATTTGAATTTACTTGTGAGTAGTTGATGGTCTGTTCCACAATCAGCACCTGGCTTCATTTTCACTGCTGATACTGAACTTCTCCAATGATTTCTTCCCCAGATATAATCGATCTGATTCCTGTGCATCCCTTCAGGTAAAATCCATGTGTATAGCCAGTGTTTGTTTCTTATAAAAGGTATTTGCAATGAATAAATTGTGGATTGTGCAGAACTCTATAATTCTATCCCCAACCTCATTTCTGTCACCAAGTTCATGTTTTCTGACTACTGATCCTTTTCTTCGTTCCCAACTTTTGCATTTCACTCAACCATTATTATTAATGCATTTAGTTGCATGTTTGATCATTCTGAACACTGCCATGGTTGTGTCAAATACTATAATGGTTACCCATCATGTACAATGTTTGAAGGAGCTTCCAGATTGATTGAGGTTGAGAAGCAGGAGTGGCATCCATTTCCTAAACTATATGCCTCTGGGAACTAAACTCTATACACTTGCAGAAATGATATTAGTTATAGAACAGAGTTCTGGTCTTTTGTTCAAGGGTAGCTGTGAGTTGTATTCAGTTTGACGACACTTAACCACTGCTAAGTGTGACTAGTGTTGTTATATCTGGAGGAACATTCTTCTAATTTTACATCAGTCTTTGTTATGTACTATATAAAATAATCTAGGTTTGCTGTGATGCTGAACCTTGTGTCAATGGGGTATTGAATACAATTATGATTTACCAATGTGGACAGTGTTTGGTGGAGCTCCCAGTTGTAAAATAGGTTTGGAAGCAGGAGTGGCATCCACTTCCTTAACTACATGACTCTGGAAACTCTATGAATTTGGAAAAATGATAATAGTTATGGGAACTCATTAGGTCTTCTGTTCATAGAGTCGCTATGAGTTGTGCTCAACTTGATGGCAATCATCAATAATAACAATAGTTTCATGTTCAATCTCTTTCTGACTGCAGAAGTTGGTAGAAAGAGTCTAATTCCTCCACTTTGGCTCAAGCTGCTAGTAATGGTATTAACAGTGCTTCCTTGTATGTATATGGATATTATCCCATCACTTACAATATTGTATTTTAAGCTAGCTATAGAAAAGGGCTTTTTAACTGTGAAAATGACCCTGCTTTTTTTCTTACCTTTTAATCTCCAGTGTAATAGATCATATGATCATCCGATTCAAAATGTCCCATGCCAATCCATCTCAGTTAGCCAATAAGTAGTATGTCAATATTTACATTCCATTTATTTCTTAATGATGTCCAGTTTTCTTCCATTCTTGCTTTTCACATTCCACATTCCACATTCCATGTTAGTTTCTGATTACAAATGTTTCTCCTCTTTTGTGTTTCCAAATTTGAGAGTGCATGCAGCCTTGGTTGCCATATTTGTTAGTCTACTCTTAAGTGTGCTCTATTGTACATAAGGTTTTTTAAGGCCTCTTATATTTTGGAAGTGAATGGACAATCCTGCTTTCTAGAAAATCCTGCTATTCATTTATTTTTTTGACTGAGTTCCTATAAAATCACCATTAGTAGTGGCATTTTGACATATAAAAACAGTTAAGTGAATCTACTAGGGAAGACAATATTTATAAATTAAAGTTATTTTGGGGTTTGGCCACCATAAAATCAGCACCCAACACATGGTAACTCTAATGTGTTATAGAGTAGAACCACTCCATAGACTTTTCTTGACTACTGTTTTTACATAAAGAGTTTGCTAGACCTTTTACCCATGGAGCCCCTGGATGTGTCCAATTTACTAAACTTTACATTAACAATTTATTGTAAAGTGTTTTCACAATCCATACTTTTATATTAGTGTTGGAAGAAAGTAATTTTAATAGATTCGGGTTGGAACAGTTAGAATTGAGACAACTTTTCTGAAGATTAATCTAAATTTATGTTAATCTAATTAGCATAACTTCTCTCCTCATATTTTTCACTAATTCATCAGGGTTTTTTTAATTAAAAAAACTTACAATGAACAAAATTGTGATTCAAATTATTGTATTAATTAAACTGTCTGGGATAACAAATAGAGTCAGAAATGTAAATAGCCTGCAACATTATGAAGTTTCGCCTTGGTTTCCATAAAGATCCAAGAATAATAATGCTGGCCAGTGAGTAGTTTTCAACAGTGACTCAGAACAGTCTTGGCTCCCTCTATGTTATGTGGTTCTTTTAGAGATTCAGTCTTATTTGTGTGTAAGGAGAGAAGAAGAGAACACAGAAATGGCATTAGACTTATACTTAAAATTCATGGGCAAAGAATTAGTCAAATCTTCATTTATAATAACAAAGGAGGTCATGATTGAGTTTCTTTGTTTGTCTAGAGAGGGAAAATCCATTTTAATCAAAGCTAAATTTTGTCCAGAAAAAAGTAAAAATTATTACATGTATAAGATAAAGTAATTATGTAAAAATAGTTTATATAATTATATATATAATACATATGCCAGATGTGCAGGCT
>NW_006400148.1:1007190-1010531 GCF_000299155.1 Elephantulus edwardii
TTAAACCAGTCTGCTCCTTGGAGTCTGCTCCTTGGAGTCAAGGATTCTGAGGCTTCGTCTGACATACTCTGGACATGTTGCAAGGAGGGACCAGTCCTTGGAGAGGGAAATCCTGCTTGAGATGGTGGAGAGACAGTGCAGGAGAGGAAGATACGTTATGAGATGGATTTATTCAGTGATTTGGATAATGGGAGTGGTGTGTTATGGATGGAACATAACAATAACAACAACAACAACAACAACAACAATATATAGAACTTAAGTACTATGTATGAGTACATATGCTACAATTGAGTCAGAGAAAGTCAAATTATAGTGAGTGACAATGCAGGAAATATAGAAATCAAATGTTTCTCTATTAAAATGTATTAGCAGTAGTTCTCAAAATGAGAAGGCATTGTGAGTTCAGAAAAAAATATTTTTAAGAAAATTAAAAACTTTTTTAAAAGAAAAATAAGGTTTATTAATGCAACTTTCAAAAAGTTTTGATAAAAATAAATGGTACTCATCTTTAGTGTAATATACATTGTGTATTTGTTTGCTGTGTGATGCAGGTCAGAATATATCTGAAGATGAAATTGAAGACGAAGAATTGGAAACTTGTTTTAGGATAACAGTGTCCAAGTTACCTATATATACTTTACATTCACCTAAGGATGCTACTGCACAGAAAGAGCCCAAGCACCATCTTTTTCCTGCACATGCCCAGCCATCTTCTGCCTTTCATCAAAAACCAATAATTAAAAGTAACAACGTTTTAGACAAAATGTTACGGCAAGAGTTTTTAGCAACACACAGAAATGGCATAAAACTCCAAACAGTTCGTGATGTTGACACGTATTACTCAGAACTAAAGAAGTATGAAAGACAGGAACAAAAAGCAGCAGCTATAGCTATGGCCAAAGCGACCAAAAAAATAATTAGAGAAAACATTGAAGAAAATGAATACAAGAAAAAGCAAGCTATGCAACAACAAAATAAAAAAGATACCGAAGCAATTCAAAAAGGTTTGCAACAGAATTTCCAGAAGAGATTCAACTACATTGAAAAAGTTAGAGAAAGGAAAACTCAGTTTCTAGAACAAAAGAAACAAAAGGCTAAAGATCGTGCATACATTCAAGAATTAAGCAATAAGCATATTAATTTTGCCCAACAAATTATAAACGTAGACAGATTGAAGAAGAAAGCAGCTATTTTGAAACAAAAAAGCTACGTTGTTCAGCAACAATTAAAAATGGAACAATATAAAAAAGAATTACATAAACGCTTGAAAGAAATCAGGTAAGTGTAGTTTTGATGCTGGTGGAGGGGTGGGTTGTTTGGTTTGGGTTGTGTTTTTTTTTTTAACATCATTATAAGTGACTATCACATAGTAGGGGAAATCTGGTGGCCTAGTGGTAAAAAACTGCACTGTAATTCCAAAGATGTGTGGTTCAAATCTACCAGCTGCTCTGTGGGAGAAAGATGGGCAATTTTTCACTATGTGATTTATTGCCTCTGTAAACTCCTTGGAGGATCAGCTATGGGTTGATTCTGACTTGATGACGCACAATAACAACACCAGATAGTAAATGTTAAGGTCTAATAATGCAGAGTTTAACACAATGCCTTCCATTATAGCAGTCTGTTGTTGTTGTTGTTGTTGTTAAGTGCTGTCGAGTCACAGGCGACTCATAGCGACCCTATGAAGGAGAGTCCTTGACCCTTGGGTGCCTTTCATCCTCTCTCCAAGTTACTAGGATTTCTGGAGGCAAGCTATTATGGAAGTGAATGCCACTCCTCCTTCCAAGTATAACAGTCTAGCTTATGTATTAATAGAAAACAATTCTATTTAAACCCTAATCTCTACCCTCATCCAAGAAATCCTGCTGCTTCTAAAAGACTGTTTTTGTGACTGAGATACCTCACTCAGCATAATGTCCTCCGGGGTCACCCATTTTGAATAATATTGCCTGAGTTCCTTGTTTTTCAATGCAGCATAATATTCCATTGTGCGAATATACCACAGCTTCTCTGCCCATTCGTTTGTTGATGGGCATTTAAGTTGTTTCCAACTCCTTGCTATTGTAAACAAAGATGCAATAAACATGGGTATGCGTATATCTACTTGGATACCATTTATGGTCTCTTTAGGGTATATTCCCAGTAGTGGAATTGCTGGGTCAAATGGTATCTCTATTTGCAACTTTGTGAGAAAGCACCACATCGCTTTCCACACTGGTTGCACCATATTACACTCCCACCAACAGTGAATAAGGGTTCCAGTCTCTCCACAACCTCGCCAACATTTGTTGCTTGCGGTTCTGTTAAATTTTGCTAGTCTTACTGGGGTGAGATGATATCTCATGGTTGTCTTGATTTGCATCTCTCTCAGAGCTAGGGATTTTGAACATTTCTTCATGTGCTTGACGTCGGGGTGGGGATAAGACTGAGAAAAACTGAATGAAATATGTTAATGGCATTAAAATCTATGGGGAGAGAATAGTTTAAAAGTATTATATTTTAGGGCATTATGTTTATTGTAAGAGTACGGAATGAGGGTTGCAGAGTGGATTATATTTGGGGTTGGGGGTGTGGTTGGGGGAGGTGCGGGGGGGATTGTGTACCAGTGAGGGAGTTATTCTTTTGCTTTTGAAGGAGAGGAGCAAACGGGGGTAGGGGAGGGGGAAAAGGATGCAACAATGAATGAATGGAATTCCAAAATCTCTGTAGATGTTCATTGAAATGAAAAATAAAGAAATTAAAAAAGCCCTGCTTTTACAGGAGTATATGGAAGCATTATCAGTCTCTTGTTCAAACTGAGTGCTAGAAACCTGTCTTTTTCATATCTAGTCTCCATAATCAACATCTAATGTGTTTTCCTGTTTTATTAACTTTATTATTGCTATCCTTCCTTTGTAATTTTACTCTTCTACTTTTATTTAAAATTTTACTTGCTTACTATATCCTTCCAGCTGAGATAACTATAGCCACTCTCTATCATTTCTTCTGTTCATAATTTTGAATATGTTGATAGATTGAAGTTTCCCACAAAATAAAATCTAATCTTCTCTGATTGGCATTCTAGATATCACTATCTGTTCCAGTCTATATTCTCAGATTCATGTCATATGAAATTTTTCTTTCATAAGTTATTTCCTTTCCCCCTAAGAGTGTTCACTACCTCTTTGTTCCAGACCAAATAAATTATAAATTATTTATTATTCTCTACCCAAGTCAAAACTCTCTCTCTCTCTCTCCATATATATATAAAATAAATTTTGATAGTTGTAAAGGGGCTTTAAGCCTTTTGTTTATAGGGTCATTATGAGTCTTGTTCTACTTGAAGGCAATTAACAACA
>NW_006400148.1:1010842-1022404 GCF_000299155.1 Elephantulus edwardii
AACTCCTAGTGACCCTATGCGTAACAGCTCTAACTCTTGGTCTATCCTGTGCTAATCTCATTACCTCCAACACACCCACTTCCATCACACCAGTCAATCAATCCATCTCATAGAGGGTCTTCCTCTCCTGTGCTGTCCTTCCACCATCCCTAACATGACTTCCCTCTCCAAGAACTGGACCCTCCTTGCAACATGTCCAAAGTATGTCAGACAAAGATTCAGAATCCTTGCCTCCAAGGAGCAGCCTGGCTTCCCCCTCTCCAGGATGAACCTGTTTGTTCTCTTAGCAATCCATGGTATATTCAATATTCTTCTCCAACACCACAGCTCAAAGGCATCAATTCTCCTTCTATAATCCCTAGTCATTGCCAAGCTCTCTGATGCATAGCAAGTGATTGCCTGTATCAGACACACACATTAGTCTCCATAGTGAAATCATTGCTCTTCAGTACTTTGGAGAGGTCTCTAACGGCAGACTTTCCCATCGTAATACATGTTTTAATTTCCTGGTTACTGCTGCCAAGAGTGTTGATTGTGGAGCCAAGCAAACTAATGCTGTGAACAATCTCAGTCTGTTCACCATCTATCATGATACTGCTGCCAATAGGCCCAGTAATAAGAGTTGGACAGTGAATAGCGTTGATAAAAAGAGAATTGATGCCTTTGAGTTTTGGTACTGGAAAAGAGTGTTGAATATACCATGGACTGCTAGGTGAACACACAGGTTTGTCCTGGAGAGGGTGAAGCCAGAATGTTCCCTGGAGTCAAGGATTCTGAAGCTTCGTCTGACATATTTTGGGCATATTGCAAGGAGGGGCTGTGACTAAGAGAGGGACATCATGTTTGGCAGAGTGTATGAGTCGTGCAGGAGAGGAAGACCTTCGATGAAATGGATCGATTCTGTGACTGGAGTGGTGGGAATGAATGCATTTGAGATGGCTAGGTTGGCACAGAATAGAACGGAGTTTAGAGCTCTTGTACGTAGGGTCGCTATGAGTTGCAAGCGATTCGATGGCACATAACAACACCATATTACGAAAGATTAGACAGCAAAATAATTCTATTTTACTGTTTTAATATGCAAGAATATTATATATTTTAAGATATGTTGTTGTTGTTGTTATGTGCCATCGAATCGCTTGCGACTCATAGCGACCCTGTGTACAACAGCCCTAAATTCTGCTCTGTCCTGTGACAATCTCATTGTCTCCGAAACACTCATCCCAATTACCCCAGTCACTCAATCAATCCATCTCCTAGAAGGCCTTCCACTCCTGCACCTGCCCTCCCTCCACCCTCCCAAGCATGATGTCATTCTCTAAAGACCGGTCTCTCCTTACAACATGACCAAAGTAAGTCAAACGAAGCCTCAGAATCCTTGCCTCCAAGGAGCAGCCCGGTTTAACCCTCTCCAAGAAGAATCTGTTTGT
Source organism: Elephantulus edwardii (assembly GCF_000299155.1). Taxonomy (NCBI): domain Eukaryota; kingdom Metazoa; phylum Chordata; class Mammalia; order Macroscelidea; family Macroscelididae; genus Elephantulus; species Elephantulus edwardii. Next base: position 1,012,273 of record NW_006400148.1, read on the forward strand.
TTTCTTGGCAGTCCATGGCATCCTCAATACTCTTCTCCAACATCAATGCTCAAAGGTATCAATTCTCCTTCTATCCTCCCTAGTCACTGTCTAACTCTCTGACGCATAACATGTGATTGCAATGACCATGGCCTGTATCAGATGCACCTTAGTCTCCAGAGAGACACATTTGCTCTTCAGTACTTTGGAGAGGTCCCCAAACAGTAGACTTTCCCATGGCAATACATCTTTTAATTTTCTGGCTGCTGGTGCCAAGAGTGTTAATTTCAAAAGTTTATTTTAAGATATACTGTTATATATAGTATTTATTTAATTTCATAATTTTATTGAATATAAAAATAATTTTTAAAATAGAAAATATTGCAAAAATTATTTTTATGATTGAAAGCTGAAGCGTGATTAAGAAAGACTGAAGAAGAATTGATTTTATTTTGTTGATAAAATAATATCCTACTGATGATAAGATGAGAGAAACAAATCTTTCTTGAATGAAGTACAGCTAAAATGCTTTTTACGAGGGAATTTGATAAGACTTATCCAGAGGTACTTTGAACATGTTTCTGGGAGGAGAGGCATGCTTTGTATGCACGAGAAAGTTGGAGAATGAATTTTCAAGACTGACAAAAAACTGACACCTTCAATTTTGATGTTGGTAAAGAATATTATTATACTTTGACTGCTACAAGAACTTATAACTCTTATTTGGAGGAAATATGGCCAGAATGCAGGTCATTTGATATTTTGACTGTATAGTTAATAAAATTCAAGTAAACATCTTTCTTTTGTTCACTACTTTCAGACAACAACCATTTGGCGTCAGTGGTGATAACCATAAATCCTTGGTCTCTTCTGAATCCAGCCTGAATTATTATCAGTTCCCTGTGGATATACAGCTCTAGCCATTCTTGACAAGCTTTAGCAAGATTTTACTTGTTTTTACTAATAGCATACTGATTGATAATTTCTGCATTCTATTGGATCATATTTTTAATAGGCACAAATATGTATCTTTTCTCAATTTCCTAGCAAGTGAATATGTCCAGAGCTACACAGCTTGTTAAAACACTTCAATTGCTATTCCATCAATTCTTGGACCTTTATTTTTTGCCTATGCCTGATCATTTCTGTGATTTTGAGTTTTGTTTCACATTTTCCTACTCTTTTATGCAAGACTCTCTTTTGTGGTAGGCCAGCACCATCCATCTTCTGGTCTCAATGTAGTATAAGTCCTTTATATCTTTGATTTTCTATGCTTTTCTATGTTCAGGAGAGAGACACCAAAAGTTGTGCCTTAGATAGCTGATGGCAAGCTTCAAGACTTCAGTTACTACCAACCAAAGTACTTTGTTTTTGTGTATTGTGTTGTGGAGTAAAGGATCTCTTCAAACCTCTTGCTATGTGCCTGCTGTCAAGAACATCTTCATAGTTCCAAAGCAAAGATGTAAGTTGAAAGATCAAGGTGCACTTGAGTCAAGCCAGGACATTTTCAATTGCTTACTACCCATCTGGAAATTGGCAATGAATAAGGATGATGGAAGAAGAATGATGCTTTTGAATTGTAATACTGATGCAAAATATTATACCATTGATTGCCAAAAGAATGAACAAAATTGTGTTAAAGAAAGTGTGACTAGTGTGCTCCTTTTAGCTAAGAATGGTGAAACTTTATCTCACTTTAAGCATATTTTCAAGAGGAACTAGTCCTTGGAGAGAGGCATTGTGTTATGCATAGAACACAAACTTGCTCTCTGAAAGTGAGTAGGATTTGAAACAATCACTACAGAAGATCAAATACTACATTGTTTAATATGAATTACATATGAAATATTGAAAAGTCCTCATTAATGTACAGATTATTGTTGTGTACTGTCAAATCAGAACCAGACCTGCAGCTGACTCTCCAGTCTATTTTCAGAGACAGTAAATTGCATGGAAGGGGATGACCCATCTTTTCCCCATGAAGTATCTGGTGGATTTTAACCATATACTTCTGCATTGGCAGAGAAATTGGCTTAATGGTAATTATCTGTACTGCAAATGCAAAGGTATGTGGTTTGAATCCACTAGTTGCTTTATGGGAAAAAGGCATTAAGTCTCCTCCAGTGTAATTTACTGCTTCTAAAAACACACTGGAGGCAATGGGTGATTCTGATTCTATGTTGCACAATAAAGTCACCATGGCCAACAATAACAAAGCCAGCAGAGCTCCCTAATGGACAGATAAGCAACATCATCATCAATGGAGAAGAGAATCAAGTTGTCAACTATTTCATCTTACTTGGATCCATATTCAACACACTTGATATCTCCTGTCTTTGGATTGGCAGCACAACTTCTTACCTTTTAGGCCATCAGGACTCCCATTCTACTGAGGGAAGTGCTTTGCTTATTCAGATTTTCTTTCCTTCCCATATTATTAATTGATTGTTTTCAACTCCTTAAATAATATTGATGGGATTTTGACTGAGATTGCATTATATCTATAAATAACTGGTTAATATTGACATTTTACACTATTAAGTCTTCCAGTCCATGAGCATGGTATGTTCTTCTCCATATTTAGATATAAATTAGTTTGTTTTTATAATAAGGTTTTATAGCTCCTTTATCTTTCTGGCTGAATGTATCCTTAAGTATTTTATCTTTTGGATTACTACTGTTATGCACTATCCAGCTGACAAGATTCATAATAATCCGATGAACAGCAGATTATAACATTTCCCTATTCTGTGCCATTCTCCTTTGGGTTCTTATTGCTGTTGTTGTTGAATACCTTTGAGTTAAGCAAAACTCATAGTGACCCTATGAACCAAAGGCCTTTCCATAACAATTGACATTTATCAAAATTCATAGTTTCCAAAGGCATGTTGTTTAGGAAGTGGATGCCAGTCCTGCTTCCAAACTTGACTTAAATTGGGAGCTCCACCAAACACTGTCCACTATGGGTAACTGTTATGGCATTTGACACCCCAGTGGTACAAGGTTCAGTGTCACAGCAACCCCAAGTTATTTCAGTACAGCATATTGACAGAGGAGTGCTGTACTTCTTAGAAGAATGTTCCTCCAAAATATAATAACAACCAACTTTAAATACAGAGGACCTCCCCCAGGTCTTGTTGACCCTAAATAAGAAACTTAAATTTAAAAAAAAACAGACACACACCCAAAAACAAACAACGAATATAGTATGTTCTTATAGTTATGTGTCATTGAGTCACCTGTGATATATGGTGACCTATGTCCTGAGCCAATCTCACTAATTCCAACACACCACCAATGAAATGGGCTCAGAATAGGCAAGGCTCAGAGCTATTGTACATAGGGTTGGTATGAGTCACAAGCAACTCAATAGCACATTATAATAATTACACACAAAAAAATGATGAAAACAAAATAAGGAAAGTAATATAATTTTTGGTAGTTACCCAAAGGTAGTCTCCAAAATAAATTTATATCAATAAAATAATACCAATATAATAAAATCAATAAAATAATATCAATAAAAATATTCTCACCACTGATCAACAGACAAGGCCATCATATTTGGAGAAGATATTGAGGTTGTTAATAATTGAATCTTGCTTGGATCCACAATCAACACTCATGACACCTGCAGTCAGGAAATCAAAAGATGAGTTGCTGTAGGGAAGTGTACTGTCAGAGACCTTTCCAGAATGCTAAGGAGCAACAATGTCAGTCAGAGACAAAGATGTGTCTAATCCATGAGAAGGCCATGGGTGCTTGCTATACAACTCAGTGCTGGAAAATGACTAAGGATAATAGTAGATAAATCAAAGCCTTTGAATTTTGATGCTGCAGAAGAGTCCTGAACATACCCTGGACTCAGAACAAACAGTTCTGTCCTGCAGAGAGTATTAGAATATTTTCAGTTCTCAGAGAATACCAAACTATGCTATTCTTCATGACTTTGTCTTGACCTTATATGTTACATAGAATATAGTCTATTCTCTCCTCCATACACAGCTTCTGTATGAAAAATACTCAGTTTTGTTGTCGTTATGTGCTGCCTGCGACTCATTGTGACATGCAGCAGCCCTAAACCCTGCTGTATCCCTTGCCAATATTATTGTCCCCGATGCACCTATCCCCATTATCCCAATGACGGTATCAATTCCTCTCATTGAGGATCTTCCTCTCCGTGCTGTACCTCAACAATCCCAAGCATGATGTCCCTCTCCAAGGATGATCCCGCCTTGCAACATGTCCAAAGTATGTCAGACAAAGCTTCACAATCCTTACCTCCAAGGAGCAGCCTGGCTTCACCCTCTACAGGGTGAACTTGTTTGTTCTCCTAGCAATCCATGGTATATTCAATACTCTTCTCCAACATCACAGCTCAAAGCATCAACTCTCCTATCATCCCTACTCACAGTCCACCTTTCTGATGCATAACAAGCAATTGCAAAGACCACGGCCTGTATAAGGTGAACCTTAGTCTCCAGAATAACATCATTGCTCCTCAGTACCTTGAAGAGGTCTCTGACATCAGACTTTCCCAATGCAATTGGACTTTTAATTTCCTGGCTGCTGGTACCAAGAGTGTTGATTGTAGAGCCAAAAAAGTCTGAAGTTGTTAACAATCTCAATCTTTCACCATCTATAATGATGCTGAAAACTGGCCCAGTGGTGAGAATCTTTGTTTTCTTTATGTTGAGCTACAAGCCATATTGAAGGCTACAGTCCTTGACCCTCCACAACAAGTGCTTCATGTTCTCCTTAGTTTTATCAAGCAGGGTTGTATCATCTGCATAACGCAGATTGTTGATGAGTCTACCTCCAATCCTGATGCCACGTTTCTCCTCATAGAAGCTGGCCTCCTGGATAACCTGTTCCTCACATAGATTGAAAATATATGGAGATAGGACACATCCTTGACACACACTCTTCCCAACTTTGAAACATGCAGTGTTTCCTTGCTCTGTTCTGACGAATGCCTCCTGGTCCAAGTATAAATTTTGCCTAAGCACAAGCAAGTGTTCTAGGATTCCCATTTTTCTCAAAGTCAGCCACAGTTTGTTGTGATCCACACCATTTAGCAAAAGGATTATTTAATTTCTGAAACTTTTCTTTATTTGCATCATTCTGCCTCCCATGTTGTGTTTATATATTTCTCCATATGCCTTATTTTGTATTGTTACATGAGCTTTTATTGTAGTATTAAAAGACTTTACATATATATTCACATGTATTTATTTTATATCAGTTTTTCACACTTATAAATCATGTCATATTTATATTTATGTACTAGAAAGGAGATACGGTTACTAATATGCGTCTTTTTTTAAATTGCTGAATGAGTGATTCAATATAATTTGTCCTAAGGACTGTGTCTCTCAGATTTAGAGTTGGGAGAAGGTTAATTAGTGAAATTTAAGTAGGAGATTTGAAAGTCATTACACAGGCTGGTTTAGATAACTCTTAGAGGTTCTAAGCCAAATGACTATGAGAATTCTGAGTTCTTATCAATAAAATAATCTTATAAATATTGGTATAATATGAATATCATTGACTTACATAAGAAACAAATTCATAGTAAATTAGCTGTCTTTGCTCCATTCATATATGTTTATTTAGAAGATAAATTAAATTTTGTATTTTAAAATGTAAGTTTGATAGTTTGAACCCTATTGAAAACATGTTAGAAGACAAGGAGGGCAATCTGCTTCCAGAAGGGCACAGTTCTGAAGACCTTTGGCGTGGTTTTAGTCTACACTCATAGGCTCACCTTGAGTATGAATCAACTATACAGCAAGTAACAAAATAATATTTTGAAAGGGTGTAAATAATGTTAACAATTTGATAGGTTGATGTACTTTTAGTCCTGTAACAATAATTTACCTTTTCTCTTAGGGCTCAAGAAATACATAGAAGACATCTTGAAGAAAAATATGTTCTTGATATGCTCAGATTTAACAAATCCTGGGAAAAATTTAATGAATCAAAAATAAAAGTTGCAGTTATAAAAGGGAATTATCTTTAGAGAAATGACAAAATGATCCAGATCATCAGTTATGAATTTAAAAATTGCAGTCATAATTTTTAGTTGAAAGACACTGAAATAATACTCTGAAAGATAAAATGTTCCTTGTTACATTTCAAATGTTTATTTTATTGACCAAAATTTAACATACACCAACTTGACACCTCCAAAGTTATATGTCCAAATTGCCAAAAACTAATTAAAATTGGTTTAATCTATTGCAGACAAGATTGCCTAGGAAGTGCATATATTTTATTTCAAATATTCTCTGAGTATAGAATTTCATAAGTTATTTAAGTTTCTCTGACAATCTCAGAATAAATAGTACTTTTTGTCCCAGCTGCTTTTCTTATGATATTGTGTCTGATGGTTTCATTACCTATTTTCATATATGAAATTATATTTCCTATATATTTTGCTCAAATTTTCTGAAGATTTTCATGAGGGGTTTTTTGTGAATAAAGATCTATATGATTATATCAATAATTCATGGTCACTGTATTAATTTAAAAAATAGATGGAGAGGTTTAGAAAGGCCTTTAAGTGTTCCACGGTCATAAGATGCTGCCCTACTAAACAAATAGCTGTATTTTCAGGCTATAGGATTACACAACTAAACAAATAGCTGTGTTTGCACTGATACAAATCCTCCAGTAATAACTAGGAAGAAAGATGGAATGTCTCCTCCTATTGTTATTTACAGCTTCCAAAACCAGTGGAGGGTCGCTCTGAGACAGAATCAACTCAATGGTAGTGCGTTTTAGATCATGGACTAGAGAGACATATTACACAGACTCCCTACAACAATGACTCAAGAAACTAAGTGATATTAAAATCAAATACTCATCCTGGAACTCTGAGCTTCAAAGGCAAGATGAAAATAGTTTAAATAGTAATTAGAAGAAGAAACAGAATGGAAACCACAAACAAATAGATTGACAAAGCAGTATATTGTTAGTCAACCTAGTGCACTTTGACCATTTTGAATTATAGCAAGCAATATTACATTTGAAGCTGGAAACAGATAACCAGCTTCATTCATCTACCACTACACCAACTCCCATGAATCAATATGCAGAGAGTGGTGACACCTTTCTTATCCTCAACATTCCACTACTGGTCAGAAGTTTGGCCAACCCTCATCCTCACTCATCTACTGGTAGATGATGTCCTCACTGCCACTTGCTCACTCAGTGGTATGTATGTCCTAACTCTCTCTTCAACAGGACTTTTACTTCATTACTCTTCCCTCCATACAAGTCTTCCCTCCCATAGTCCTTCTCTATGTCATTAATTCCTCTAAAGGAATAAGCAAAGTGTACCCACTGTCTCTGAATTTGATGATGTGTGTTCTCGCATAATGTGTATCACACACCTGTAGTGTCTAAGTCTTGAAGTGTGCAAGCCTACAAATTTATTATCATACACCCACCACCATGTTTGGTGATGAGTACTCCTAAACATTGGATATCATGTGCATCCACAGCTGCACACTGAACCCACATCAACTACGATTAGCTTTCTCTTTTTAATTATTTCTTTCCTCCTTTTCTTCCCTTGTTTTTATTCCGCCATGCTCTGGCAAACAGCAAGTATGTTGAAACTCCTCAGTCACAGCTGTATCACTCACTACCACACTCACTGTGGTAAGGGTGACTAATGTTTCCTAAACCATTTGATAAATAAAAAAAGCTAACCCTATTGGTCTTCTGACAACTACTCTGTGTTAACAGCTAATGGGTAACCACTCATGGAAATCTATCTTTCAAAAAACCAATAAACAAATAGATGATGAGCATGTATATGCTGATCAACTAGAAACCTATTCTCTGGTACAGTAAAACACCTCAAAAATAAATCAAAAAACCTCAAAAAACATAGACCAACATATAATATCAAATAAGCACCGCACCACAGTGTCTCAGAGATAGCAGACAACTCAGTTCACACAGAGAGACAAATGAGGCTTGAGCAATTAATTAAAATACTGAGTTACCTCCATTTTTTTATATTCTTCATGAGAAAGAAATGGTATTACAACCACCTGAAAATAAACGCACATAGTTATTGTTAGAACCTTTGAATAGATTAATAAAGCGAGCAAGGAAAGTACAAGCAAAAATCAAAAGAAACACAGGAAAAAAAATTCAAAATAATTAAGGAAAACAAAAAGACTCGTTAGTAAAATAAAGAGAAAATAAAAAACCATACCAAAAAAGCATATGTAAGTTCAAATAATTGACAGAAACTTTTCAGAAGTAGATAACATTGGAACAATAGAGGAAAATTGAATTGGTGGAAGATATTACCAACAAACGTATGTCTCATCTCTTCTCTTTCTCTAATACATCACCACTCCTTGCACTCTGTTTATCTGGGTTTCATCGACTATGCAAAGGCATTTGACTGTGTATATCACAACAAATTGTGGCTAACCTTGAGGAAAATGGTAATCCCAGAACACTTGATTGTCCATATGCAAAACCTATACTTGGGCCAGGAAGCAGGCCTCAAAACAGAGCCGGAAAACACTGCATGGTTCAAAGTAAGGAAAGGAGTGCGACAGGGATGCATCCTGTCTCCACACCTTTTCAATCTATATGCACAATAAAGCATTTAGAAGGCAGGACTTCATGAGGATGAATGTGACATCAGGATGGAGGAAGACATCTTACGTTATGCAGGTGATACTAACTTCCTTGCTTGCTGAACTGAAGAAGACATGAAGAACTTGCTGCAAAAGGTAAAGACCTGTAGTCTTCAATATGGATTGAATGAAGCTCAGCATCAAGAAAACTAAGATTCTCACTAGTAGGCCTATTGGCAGCACAATGATAGATGGAGAAGAGATTGAAGTTGTCAACAATTACAGCTTGCTTGGCTCCACAATCAACACTCTTAACATCAGAAGTCAGGAAATTAAAAGACAGATTGCATTGGAAAAATCTGCTGTCAGGGACTTCTCCAGAGTGCTGAAAATCAATGATGACAATCTAGAGACTAAGGTGTGCCTAATCCAGGCCATGATCTTCACGATTATTTGCTATGCATCAGAGAGCTGGACAATGACTAAGGATAACAGAAGAATCGATGCTTCTAATTGTGGTGCTGGAGAAGAGTCTTGAAGACACCATGGACTGCAAACAAACAAATAGGTATGTCTTGGAGTGGGTGAAACCAAATTTATCCTTGGAAGTTAGGGATTTGAAGCTCCATCTCACATTTTTTTGGGCATTGGGCCAGGAGAGACTAATCCTTGGAGAAAGACATCATGCTTGGAAGGGTGGAGGGACAGAGCAGGCGAGGAAGACCCTGGATGAGATGTATTGATACAGTGACTGGGGCAATGGAGGTTGGTTGGTTGGAATTAGTGAGACTGGATCAGGGCAGGACAAGGTTCAGAGCTGCTGCATAAAGTTTTGCTTTGGATCACAGGCAACTTGATGGAGAATAACAACAACAACAATACCAGTAAAACTGAAGAAAAATCTCTTAAAGTCAGTTTGTAAGAGCAATTACATAAAAGAAAATTGTAAGAATAAACTGAGGCAGTATTAAGAGGATTAATAGGTATCATTAGAATTCAAGAACAAGAAGACACACAAAATTTTTTTAAAAACCCAAGAAATAGCCAAAGATTTGGTGGAAGCAAACATCTCTAACATTATGAAAAAATGGGATTTTGTGTATTCCAGAACTGATGAACTCCAAATGAACAGACTCCAAAGAAACTCAACAAAATATGTCAAGCTCAAGTTTCCGGAATGTTATTATTGTTGTTTTTGGGTGCCATCAGGGTGACCCCAAATCAGAGAGTAACTCTATTAACAATAGACCGCAATAATCAACAATAGATCAGAATGATGAAAAATAGGTCAGAATATTGCCCTCTCCTGCACCATCCTCACAATTTCTGTTATGCTCAAGCCATTGTGGAATTCATCTTATCAATGATCTCACTGATGCTCTTTCTCTCTTCCGATGACCCACTGCCACTTTCATAATGATATCTCGCTCTAAAAATTCATTTCCCCTGAAAATATATCAAAAGTAAACTAGAATAATTTTCACCATCCTTACCATAAAGAACCACTCTAGTTTCATTTCTTCCAAGATAGATATATTGGGGTG
>NW_006400148.1:1024014-1025020 GCF_000299155.1 Elephantulus edwardii
TGAGTATGAGAATACAAGCAGAGAGGGTAGAAACAGAGGGTGAGGAAGGGTGAGGAATGTAGTTATTAATCATAGGGTCACACAATTTGATGTGTGGGGGAGTAAAGGTAATGGAAAATATTTTGTGTGAAAAACAATGTATTTGAATGTAAATCAGTATAAAATTAAAAAAAAATAAAAATCCTGATCAAAGAGAAAAAAACAACAACAACGAAAGCAACTTAAAATGCACAATTGTTGTTTGAGTTGCATATGACTCATAATGTTCCTATGAACAAAATATCTGAAACCAGGCCTGTCCTTCACCAGCCTGACACTGCCTGACACAGAGAGCCTATTGCAGCAGTCAATCCACTGTGTAAATCCACCTGACTGAAAGCCTTCCTCCCCTTCACCAAACATCCACCCTTCTCAACATTATGTTCCTCTCCAAGGAATAGCACCTCCTAGCAGTATGACCACAGTGAGGTGAAGACTCATCATTCTTGCCTTCAAAGAGCACTCTGGTTACACCCTTTCCAAGACATATCTATTTGTTCTCTTGGTCGTCCATGGAATGTTCAGTGCTCTTCTCCAATTCCTCAGCTCAAAGGCATCAATTCATTTTATGTCAGTCTTATTAATTGTCCAGGTTTCAGATGCATAGCTAGTAATCAGAAAGACAATGGCCTGAATCAGTTACACCTTAGTCCTCAAACTGATATCACTACACCTCAATAATTGGAAAGGTCTCTAACTGCAGATTTTCCCAGTGCAATGTGTCTCCTTATTTCCTGACTGCTCGTACCAAGGGTGTTCATTGTGGATCCAAACAAAATGAAGCTATTGATGACTTCAATCTCCTCTCTATCCATCATGATACTGCCTATTGGTCCAGTGGTAAGGATATTTATTTTCTTAGTATTGAGACACAATCCATACTGAAGGCTTCATTCCTCGATCTCCTCACTTTCAACAAGTTGTGTCATCTGAATAATGCAGGATATTGATGAATTTCCCTTCAATC
>NW_006400148.1:1026230-1052359 GCF_000299155.1 Elephantulus edwardii
CCCAGGGGCCACATAGGGAGCTCCATATCTGACCTTTATCAGCTTCACAAGATGGGATCATGCTTGCCTACATCATGAGTATCACAAAACCAATTCTCATGAGGTCAGGACAAGTCCCTCATGATCCTGTTTCCTTCTATTCCTCTCAACACTAATTTTACTGCTTTAGTGTGTCCAAAATCCAGTATGATAGCTCACCGACCACACAGAACCATATTAGGGAAGTCAAAAGGTTATAATTCAAATAAATAACAAAGTATAGTCAAGAAAGCTCCCGAAATATTCATGCAGGCACTTCAGCCTTGAAACTCACTGTTCTAAAGTTTCTAAAGTTCTCAATCCTGCCAATATTTGCTTTTCCCTCCACCCCCTAAATGTGCAACTAAGTTCTTAGTCCTACAAGTATTAGCTGGAGCAATGCAGTAGCAGTGAAGAGCAAGAAATTCAAGTAGGATTCAGAAGACACCATGTGAAATTGAAGTTCTCAAACAATACTGATGGGAATATATGCTGGTGCAATCACTATGGGGTAGCTTGGTGTTTCCACTCAAAGTTTTGGACAGAAGTATTATTTTCATGACTGACCTCAATGATGTTGTTGTTGTTGTTAGGTGCCTTCAAGTTGAGTATGATTCACAGTGACACTATAAGTCCCTTTATGTTCATATTATGTGTCGTCATTATCATCTCTAACACTCATGAGCCTATTGCTGCAGTCACTTTGTCAGTCCATCATTTTGAGGCTCAACCGCTTTTACTGACCCTCCATCTTTTAAAGTATGATGTTCCTCTCCAGGAAATAGCTTCTCTAAGATATATCTGTTCTTTTGGTAGTCCCTGGGATATTAGAACTGTTTCCTAACATCATAACTCAAAGACATCAATTCTTCTGTCATCTTTATTAAGGATGCCCAGCTCTCAGATGTATATCAAGTGATGGAAAAGACTATGGCCTGAGTCGGGCACAACTTAGTCTGAAAACTGACAAATATTCCAAAGTAAGACTAATAGCACAAATGAAGATATGCATGTCCACATAAATTATAGCATTCTTTTCAATAACAAAGATATGGGAAAAATCAAGTGTCCATTGATGTTAGAATGATTAAAGAAAATACAGAACATTCACCTAGTGAAGCATTATGCAATCCAAAAGCCAGAGGCTTGAATCCACAAGCAACTCTGGGGGAAAAGATTAGGCATTCCTTACAGTGTGATTAACAATTTCTGAAGAACCTCTGGAATATCATCTATGAATCAGTTATAACTCAGTGGCAATAAGTACTTTTGAGTTTTGAAACAATGATAAAGCAGTCCTGAAACCCTGCACAACATGAATGAATCTAGAATAAGTTATGATGAGTGACATAATTTAGTTACAAAATTACAATTGGTTTAAGAACACTAATATAAAAAGATAAGATAATGTTTACACACAAACAAAATAATTCTTGAGTGGTTACCAGGTGATAGAAGTAAGGAAGAAAGGAAGAAAGGAAAAAAAGGTCTAAAAATTAGTAAATAGATAAATTATGCGGAAAGGAAATATAAAATCGTTAATTAAATGTATTTAATTATGTTAATTGTAATAAATTGCATAAGTACATTTTAATGACATTTTATGACTTGTAGAAACCCTATGGACAATAGAAAACAAAATGTATGTAAGGGATTAAATAAAGTACCAATATAATTTATAAAAACATTTATAAAATACCCAAATATAATTGTTAAAAGTATCAATGAATCTGTGAAATACTCAAAAATATGAATGAGCTTGTAGAACATTATGCTGAGTGACATGAATCATAATCATAAAAGGACAAATATTGCATGAGATTGTTGCTGTTATGGACCATGGAATTGCTTGTTATTCATAGCGACCCTATGTACAACAGTTCTGAAGCCTTGTCTATCCTGAGCCACCATTATTATCTCTGACACACCTAATCTCATTACTCCAGTCACTGAGTCAGTCCATCTTCGAAGGTCTTCCTCTCTTGCACTGTTCCTCCACCCTCCCAAGCATGATGTCCCTCTCCCAAAACTGGTCCCTCCTTGCAACATGCCCAAAGTATGTCAGACTTCCTATTACAAAAATTCAAGGGAAAACTACATATAGAAAGAAAAATTCTTCATTATTACCAGAGTTTACTAGAGGTGAGAGGGGAAGGAGAGTAAATAACTATCTAAAAGAACAAAGCTGCCCAATTCTCTGGCACCCGCACAATCTCTGTTGTGTTCGCTGTTACAATCAAAGTGTCAATCTAGCTTGTTGAGGGTCTTATTTCTTTTATCTTTTCCTCTATTTTCCAAGTAAGACATCCTCCTCCTGATAACATGTTAAAGTATGTGAGACAAAGTTTCATTATCCTTGCTCATAATGAATACTCTGGCTATACTTCTTTCAAAATAGATTTGTTTTAGTTTGGACAATATGTGGTATATTCAATATGTTTTACCTACACCATAATTCAGACTTCATTTATTTGATCTTAATATACTAAGTTGGGTAAAATTAAAGATAATGTACTATAAGTAAGGTGCGCCTGATACAGGCCATAGTCTTTGCAATCGCTTGTTATGCATCAGAGAGTTGGACAATGACTAGGGAGGACAGAAGGAGAGTTGATGCTTTTGAGCTGTGGTGCTGGAGAAGAGTACTGAATGTACCATGGACTGCCAGGAAAACAAACAGATTCATCTTGGAGAGGATTAAACCAAACTACTCCTTGGAGGCAAAGATTCTGGGGCTTCGTCTGACATACTTTGGACATGTTGCCAGGAGGGACGGGTCCTTGGAGAGGGACATCATGCTTGGGAGGGTGGAGGGATAGCGCAGGAGGGGAAGACCCTCTATGAGATGGATTGATTCGGTGACTGGGGTAATCGGGATGGGTGTGTCAGAGGCAGTGCGGTTGGCACAGGATAGAGCAGGGTTTAGGGCTGTTGTGCATAGGGTCACTATGAGTCTCAAATGACTCGACGGCACATAACAACAACAACAACAATAAGAAGTATGTCAATACAAATCAAAGCTAGGGATGACAAAAGGAAAAGAACAACACAACAACAACAGAAAAGCAACAAGGAAAAACACTACTACATACATAATCCTAAACTAACAGGAATAAGTATAATTCAAAAATGGATACATAGATGTGCAAGCTGTACAGATGTCAAAAGGTGAATAACAATATATGTGTAGAAATATATGTAATTCTGACAGAGCTACATCAACATACTTATTTATGGATGCCATACATATCTATATCATCCCTATTTCTATTTATTTGCATATTAAAATAGAAAAGAATTGGCTGACAAGGAACCTTTCAGAAAGCAATATTAAGATCAAGAACTAACAGTACCAAAAGAAGGTGTTCAAGCTTCACTGAAATAATTTAAAAAAAATAAAAGCTCCAGGAATGATGGAACATCAAATAAAGGGTTTAAAGAAACAGAAGTAGCCCTAGATGTGCTCACCAGTCTATGCAAGATATGTGGACGATAGAGCTACCTGGTAACTAACAGGAAGAGATATATGTTCATTCTCATTTTCAAGAAAAGTGATGCAACAGAATGTGGAATTGTTGAATAATATCATTACTATCACATGCAAGTAAAATTCTGTTAAAGATTATCCCAAAACAACTATAACAGAGCATAAACAACTCCCAGAAGTACAAGCTGAATTTAGAAGTGGGCATGGCACCAGGAATACCATTGTTGATGTCAGATGGACTTAGGCTGAAAGCAGAGTATAACGGAAGAATGTCCATTTGTGTTCTAGTGAATATACAAAAGCATTTGATTGTGTAGGTAAAAATAAATTGTGACTAATATTAACAAGAATAGAAATAGCAGAACACTTATTTGTGCTCATGCAACACCTATCCCTACTTCAGCCCTAAGACAGTGACAGAGTGATTTCCCTTCCCTGTGGGTTCTTGAGTCACAGTGAACTTTTCCTTGAGATCAGAGAGGAAAGATCAGAAGCAGGGCAAGTTTCCCTCTAGGTGAGCTACCAGCCAGAGTTAACTTCCCAGCCAGCGCTGGGACAGAAGTAGAGCAAGTCCATTGACCAGTGGGCTCCAGAGCTACAGAGAACTTTGCTGCAGAATCAAAGAGGAAGGAACAGAAGCAGAACTAGTTCTTCTAAAGTTCTCACTCCATTGGACACACCAGCTGCTACAGACATTCTTACGATTTGGAGACCAAGGATGGAAGACCAGAGGCAGATTAAGTTCCCTTCATCGTGGGCCCCCCAATAGCAACTGTAGGCAGTATGAATTGCTCTCATCTCTCGTTCTTTCCTGGAGTGTTGAACTCTCTAGATGAAATGTCTCTATATCAGCAGAAACTGTGCAAGTGAGATAATGGAAGACATACATTCACTCAAAAAGTACAACTGTCAGACAAGAACACTGTACCCAGCAAAACTGTTAATTAAATATGATAATTGTTCTTCTCAAAGAGACATCACAGAGAGGTAGAGGGATCAAAATATCTGCAATAAAACAAAAAAAGAACCCAACAAAACAATAACAATAAAATATTACCTCACAGTAATTCCACTGAAAGTGAATGGTGCAAATGCACCAGTGAAGAAAAAGAGTAGTATATTGAATAAAAAAAATAAAAACCCATCAAAATGCTATCTATAAGAGACATGCCTGATAAACGAAGATAAAGACCGATTTAAAAGGATAGGGAAAAAATATATCAAGCAAATGGCAATCAGAAAAAAGCAGGAGTAATAATATTATTCTTTGATTAAATAAACTTCGTGATAAAAGGAGTCACACTATATAATGCTTAAAGTATCAATAATACAAGAGGACATAACCATAATAAATCACTATACAACAAATGAGAGAACTGCAAAATACACAAAGCCAATGTTAATAAAGCTGAAGAAAAGAAATAGATAACACCACAATAGTGGCAAGAGACTACAACACACCATTATCAAGGAAAGCTAGGACAAGCAAGAATAAACTTTGAAAAGATGATCTGTGATGAACAAAGATTTATTGTTCATAATTTTAAAAAGTATTTTCTAGCCATTGATTAAATATTTATGTTGTTCTAAAGTATTTATTGTATTAAATAGACAGGATTAGGGTGGGAGGCAAGCCCCACTCTACAAGAGGCTTATGAGAGTTCCATGAGAGCTAAGTGCTAGTGGGTAAATTTGCCTGAAGCCCATGTTGATTTGACATGCAAAATTAATTATACTCCTTAGCCTCAGGTTCTATCTGAAAACAAAACAAAACACAACATGGGAGCAATGAGAAATACCCTCATACTTGTGGTCAGCACAACTGTAACCCTGGACTCAGATAGGCAGGATAAAACAAATGAAACAAACAAAAAAACAAACTATTGTAACCAAGGAATATAGAGAAAATTATTAAGTTTACAGATTCTTATTACCTGAGGAATCATTATGGAAATGTAGGAGTGATAAAATGGGTTATAAGGGTGAAAAAAAATGCACTGTTAAAAAAAAAGGAATGATGAAATTAGTGATAGCCCCTGTGGTTCTGAAAGGTGAGCATGGAGGAGTATATTTGGGTTAATAAAAACCTCACAATTATTTACACGACAGTCACAAATGATTTTGCAAGATAGTTACAAAGCAGATTAACCCAGAGTGGACAATTAGCTTTATAGTCATTGTTGTTGTTGTTACATGCTTTTGAGTCCCTGTGAATCATAGAGACCCTATATTAACAACCCTAAAGCTTGCTATATCTTGTTTCAGTCTTACTGTCTCTGACTCGTATCTCCATTACCCCAGTCCCTGAATCAATCCATCTCATCAAGGGTCTTCCTCTCTTGTGCTGACCCTCCACCTTCCCAAATATGATGTTCCTCTAAATATCTTGCATTGCAGCATGCCCAAAGTATGCCAGCTGAAGTTTCAGAATCCTTGCCTCCAAGGAGTAGCCTGGTCTCTCCCTCTCTAGGATGAACCTGTTTTCCTAGCAGTTCATGGTATGTTCAATACTCTTCTCCAGCACCACAGCTCAAAGGTATCAATTCTTCTATCATCCCTAGTCATTATCCAGCTTTCTGGTGCATAGCAAGTAATTACAAAGACTATGGCCTAGATCAGGCACACCTTAGTCTCTACACTGACTTTATTGCTCTTCAGTACTTGGAAAGGTGTTCTGACAGAAGACTTTCCCAGTGCTATTCGTCTTTTAATTTCCTGGCTGCTGGTACCAAGAGTGTTGACTGTGGAGACAAACAAACTAAAACTGTCAATAATCTCAATCTCTTCACCACCCATCATAATACTGCCTATCAGCCCAGTGGTGAGAATCTTTGTCTTCTTGACATTGAGCCTCAATCCATATTGAAGGCTGCAGTCCTTGACCCTCTGCAGCAAGCTTGTTGTGATCCATACAGTCAAAAGCCTTTGCATAGTCAATGAAGCACAGATAGATATTCTTCTGGTATTCTCTGCTTTCTGCCAAGATACATCTAACACTAGCTGTATTATCCCTAGTATCATGACCTCTTCTAAATCCAGTCTGTACATCTGGCAGTTCTCTGTTGACATATTACTCAAGTCTTTTTTAGATAATTTTCAACAGACTCTTGCTTGCATATTATATTAATGATATTGTTCAATAAATTCAAAATTACTGAGGTGGCTCAGGACAGGAAAGTGTTCCAAGTTGCTGTATATAGGGTCATTATGCATCACAGATGACTCAGCTAATAACATTATATAACATTCTATGATAGGTTTGCAAGCAGGAGTGGACTTCCTAAAAACATGTCTCCAGAAACTCTATGATGTTTGATAAATGCTGATAGTTGTAGAGAGACTTCAAGCGTTTTGTTCATAAGGTTGTTAATAGTTGTGCTTGACTGTAAGGCAACCAACAACACAACAACACTTGCAAACTAAGGATGCTGTGGGAAGCATATTAAATTATTCAGAAAGCATTAGAAGAAGATGGAAAGAGTATACAGAGTCATTTCACTGAAAGGAATTGGGATACAGAAGAATTTAATGAAACAATGTGGTGATGAAGAAAGAAATGAAAATTGCTCTGGGGGGGGGGAAAGGCAAAAAATAAGGCCCCAGGAATTGATAGAATACCAATTGACACAATTCAATAAACACCCTCTTCCCTGGATGTATTTTCCAAGTTGTGCCAAGAAATCTGAGGACGACCACCCGGCGAAAAGACTGCAAGAGATCTATATTCGTTCCCATTCCAAAGAAAGGTGACCTGACAGAATTTAGAAATTATTAAAAACATCATTGATATCATATGTAAGCAAAATTCTGCTGACGATTATAAAAAAAATGACTGAAACAGCACATCAACAGTGCAGGCTGGGTTTAGAAGAGGCCATGGAATTAGGGATATTATAGCTAATGTCAGATAGACCTTGGCTGAAAGTAAGGAGTATCACAGGAATGTCTATCTATGTTTCATTGACTATGCAAAGGTCAAAACAATATGTGGCTGACTCTGAGAAGAATGTGAATCCAGAACACTTATTTGTGCTTATGCAAAATCTATATATTTGGACCAGGAAGCAGTCGTCATAACAGAGCATGGAAACACTGCATGGTTCAAAAATGGGAAAGGTGTGTGTCAGGGATGTATATTATCTCCCTATCTTTTCAGTCTATATGGGGAACAGATTTTCTGGGTGGCTGGGCTCTATGAGGAGAGATATGGCATCAGTATTGGAGGTAGTTGTTGTTGTTGTTGTTGTTATGTGCGGTCAAGTTGCTTGCGACCCTATGTACAACAGCTTTAAACTCTGCTCTGTCCTGTGCCAAACTCATTGTCTCTGACACACTCATCCCGGTTGCCCTAGCCTTCCTCTCCTGCACCTGCCCTCCACCCTTCCAAGCATGATGTCCTTCTCCAAGCACCAGTCCCTCCTTACAACATGACCAAAGTATATCAGACGAAGTTTCAGAAGCCTTGCCTCCAAGGAGCAGCCCGGTTTAACCCTCTCTAGGACGAATCTGTTTTCTTAGCAGTCCTTGGCACCCTCAGCACTCTTCTCCAACACCAAAGCTCAAAAGTATCAATTCGCCTTCTATCCTCCCTGCTCATTGTCCCGCTCTCTGACGCATAACAAGTGATTGCAAAGACCATGGCCTGTACCAGACACACCTTAGTCTCCAGAGACACACCGTTGCTCTTGAATACTTTAGAGAGGTCCCTAACAGCAGACTTTCCCATGGCAATACGTCTTTTAATTTCCTGGCTGCTGGTGCCAAGAGTGTTGACTGTGGACTCAACAATAATCTACTTTATGCAAATGATACAACCTTGCTTGCTAAAACTGAGGATAATCTGAAGTGCTTGTTGCAGAACATCAAGGACTGCAGCCTCCAATACGGATTGAGGCTCAATGTCAAGAAGACAAAGATTCTCACCACTGGACCAATTGGCAGGATCAGGATAGATGGTGAAAAGATTGAGATTGTTCATGGCTTTAGTCTGCTTGGCTCTACAATCAACACTCTTGGCACCAGCAGCCATTAAATTAAAAGACGTATTGCGATGGGAAAGCCTGCTGTTAGGGACCTCTCCAAAGTACTGAAGATCAAGGGTGTCTCTCTGGAGACTAAGGTGCATCTGACACAGGCCATGGTCTTTGCAATCATTTGTTGTGTGTCAGAGAGTTAGACAATGACTAGGGAGTATAGGAGGAGAATTGATGCCTTTGAGCTGTGGTGTTGGAGAAGAGTATTGAGGGTACCATGGACTTTTAAGAAAACAGATTCTTACTAGAGAGAGTAAACAGGGAAGTTCCTTGGAGGCAAGGATTCTGAGGCTTCTTCTGACATACTTTGGTCATTTTGTAAGGAGAGACTGGTCCTTGGAGAAGAACATCATGCTTGGGAGGGTGGAGGGATGGTGCAGGAGGGGAAGCCCTCTAGGAGGTGGATTGATTTGGTGACTGGGACAATTGGGATGAGTGTGTAGGAGACAATGAGATTGGCACAGGACAGAGCATAATTTAGGGCTGTTGTACATAAGGTTGCTATGAGTCGCAAGCGACTTGACGGCACATAACAACAACAACATGGCTGACTCTGAGAAGAATTGGAATCCCAGAACATTTGATTGTCCTAATGAGAAACCTATACATGGACCAAGAGACGGTCATCAGAACAGAGCAAGGAGATGCAACATGGTTCAAAATCTAGAAGGGGGTCCATCAGGTATGTATTTTGTCTCCATACCTTTTCAATCTGTATGCAGAAGAGATCATCCGAGATTCTGGTCTGTAGGAGGTAGAATGTGGCACCAGGATTGGTGGGAGAGTATCAACAACTTGTGTTATGCAGATGACACTACCCTGCTTACTGAAACTGAGGAGGACCTGAAGCACTTGCTGCAGAAGGTCAAGGACCACATCCTTCAATACGGATTGAAGCTCAACATCAAGAAGACAAAGATTCCCACTGCAGGGTCAATTGACAACATCAGGATGGATGGTGAAGAGATTGAGATAGTTAACAGTTTTAGTTTACTTGGTTCCACAGTCAATACTCTTGGTAACAGCAGCCAGTAAGTGAAGAGATGAATTGCATTGGGAAAGTCGGCTGTGAGGGACCTCTCAAAAGTACTGAAAATCAACGATGTCAGGCTGAAGACTAATGGGTGCCTGTCTTTAGTCTTCACAATTACATGCCATACATCAGAGAGGCTATAGTCTTCTCCATTATGTACTATGCTTTGGAGAGTTGGACAGTGACTAGGGATGGATGATAGAGAAGTGATGCCTTAGAGCTGTGGTGCTGGAGAAGAGTGTTGAATATACACCATGGACTGCTAGGAGAACATACAGGTTTTCCTGGAGAGGGTGAAGCTTGAATGCTCATTGGAGTCAAGGATTCTGAAGCTTTGTGTGACATACTTTGGGCATGTTGCAAGGAGGGACTGGTCCTTGGAGAGGGACATAATTTTGGGGTGAGTGGAGGGACGGCGCAGGAGTAAAGACCCTCAATGAGGTGGATAGATTCTTTGACTGGGGTGGTGGGAATGAGTGTGTCAGAGACCACAAGGTTGGCACAGGACAGAGCAGCATTTAGGCCTCTTTTACATATGGTCCCTTTGAGTCGCAAATGACTTGATGACACATAACAACAACAAAAACCCTTATTGCCCCAGTTACTGTATCAATCTATCTCATTTGGGGTCTCCCTCTCCTGTGCTGTCTGTCCATTCTTCCAAGCATGATGTTCTTCTCCAAGGACCAGTCTTTCCTGTCCATATGCCCAAAGTAAGTGAGGCGGAGCTTCAAAATCCTAGCCTCCAAGGAGAGATTTGTTTCACCCTCTCCAAGACAGACCAATATCTTTTCTTGGCAGCCCATGATATGTTCAAGATTCTTCTCCAGCACCACAACGCAAAGACATCTATTCTTTTGCTGTCATGATTAGTCATTGTCCAACTCTCAGAAGCATAACAAGAAATTGAGAAGAACATGGCCTAGATTAGACACACCTTTGTATGTAGACTGTCATTATTGCTCTTCAGCATTCTGGAGAGGTCTATGACAGCAGATTTTTCCAATGCAAATCATCTTTTGATTTCCTAACTGCAGATATTAATAGTGTTGATTATGGATCCGAGCAACTTATAATTGCTAACAACCTCAATTTCTTCTCCATCAATTATGATACTGCCAATTTGCCCAGTGGTGAGAACCTTTGTCTTCTTGATGCTGAGCTTCAACCCATATTGAAGCTTGATCTTTTGCAGCATGTGCTTCTGGTCTTCTTCAGTTTCAGCAAGCAAGATTGTGTCATCTGCATATCGTACTTTGTTAATAATTCTTCTCTGGATCTTGGTACCACATTACTCCTCATAAAGCTCTAGTTCCTGAATGATCTGTTCTGCATACACATTGAAAAGGTATGGGGACAGGATACATCCCTGACACACTCATTCCGTGATTTTTTACTTAAGTCTTGAATGTGTTGTTCAAGAGATACTGGCTGAAGTAGAAAAAAACCCCCAAAACAAAACCTGGCAGCAGTTTAAGACATTTGGAATCACAGAAGCCCAGAAAGCTTGAGAAATAAGCCATTACATCAAGGTCTGGAGAAGGGGAGATAAGTGTTGAAATGAGTAGGTGGGAGTATAAAGGAATGCTGGCGGAGCAGGGAAAGGTATGGATCAACACATATGTGTAAAGCATGGGGACAACACTGAATCTATTGATTATATCTGTAATTGGGAAATGTGTATGATCTGCTCTTTTCTGTAAAATGCTTCTTTGTCAGATAATGCTTTAAATTCTAATTGAGAAAATCTAGGAAGAGGGATTTGCCATCCACTTCTAAAATAACAGGTCTTCGAAACCCTATGATTCAGCTATTCCACTACTTGGAATATACCCTGAGAAAAAGAGAACTGAAGCACAAACAGAGATTGTACACCAATGTTCATAGCAGCATTATTCACCATTGAAAGAACATGGAAACATCCCAAATGTCTATCCACAAAAGAATGGGTTGAGAACGTATGGTACATACACACAACGGAATACTACACCACATGCAGAAGCAATGGTTTTGTAACCTGACTTGGGAGGGACTGGACAGCATTATGCAGAGTGAACTCACTTCCACAGGACAGATATTGTATAAAATCATTATTAGAGAATGAGTATAAGGATCCAAAGTAGGTTCAGGTGGTTGGAAGCAGAGGGATGAGGATGTACAAGAGGAGGGTGAGGAGGAATTAATCATGGAATTGTAAAATTTGACGCATGGAGGGTGAGGGAAGTTGGAAAAACATGTTCTTGAAAACTATGTATTTGAATTTTGCAAATAAACTAGTATAATTTAAATAATAGTGCACACTTAGACTAGCATATATGGCAACTGAGACTGAGCCCTCAACTATGGAAACACAAAGGGTGAGGGAAGTTCTAAGCAGACATTAGTGATTGGATATTATTAGGAAAGAAATGGCACACATGAATATTGACATACTAGGTGTTGGCGAAATGAGATGGACTGGCATGGGGCATTTTGAGTCAGAGGATTATATGATCTACTTTGCTGGAGATGAAAAGGTGAGGTAGTTTTAATAGTTAAAAGGGTCATTTCTAGATCTGTCTTGAAATATAATATTGTGACAGGATAATATCCATACACATACATGGAAGTCCAGTGAACACCTCCATCATTCAAATATATGCACCAACAAACAGAGTCAAAGAGGAGGATATAGAAGATTTCTACCAACTTTTGCAGTCAGAGATCAATCAAATTTGCAATCAAGATGCATTAATAATAGTGGGTGACTGGAATGCAAAAGTTGGAAACAGAGAAGAAAGATAAGCAGCTGGAAAACATGGACTTTGTGAAAGAAACAAAGCTGGATACAGAACGATAGAATTTTGCATAATCAATGACATACTCATTGCAAATATGCTTTATAATACACATAAACACTGGCTATACAAGTGGATTTCACCTATGGTATGCATAGGAATCAGATTGATTACATCTGTGTGAAGAATTGCTGGAAAACCTCAGTATCAGCTGTGAAAACAAGGCCAAGTGCTGACTGTGGAACAGATCACAAACTACTCATATGCAAGTTCAAGCTTAAGCTAAAGAAAATATAATTAAATCCAGGGGAACCAAGATTTGACCTAGAGTCTATCCCACCAGAATTTCCAAACCATCTCAGAAACAGGTTTGAGGCCTTGAACACTAATGAACGAAGATCAGAGGAAATGTGGGAGGATATCGAGAATATCATCCTGGAAGAACACAAAAGATCATTACAAAGATAGAGGAGGAAGAAAAGATTGAGATGGATACCAGAAGAGACTCTGAGTATTGCACTAGAGAAGCCAGTGCAAATGGATAAAATTAAGATATTAAGGAGCTGAACAGAAATTTTAAAGGGAAACACGGGAAGAAAAAAGAAAATATTATAATGAAATGTACAAAGAGCTGGAGTCAGAAAATCAAAGGGGCCGAACTCACAAGGCATTTCTTAAGCAGAAGAAACTGAAGATTAGCTTGGTAGAGTGGATAAAATAAGTCATTACAATTGTTTATCCTTGAAGGGGAAGTGCCTCTCCACCAGGAATGTAACAAATAGAACACTCCAGAAGAGGCATTTGATGATCTTTATATGTAGGGTAAGTTAGAATGGTTTTATGCTACTGAGGATATTCATCAAATGAGTATTTCCCTTACAGACACCATGATAGAGATAATAATGGGAATTCCCTCAATATGGGCACCTCATATAGCTTTGCTATTAGAGAACAAGACAATTCAAGATGCTGTTCCAGGCTTTTGAAATAATTTCCCTTTAAGAATACAAGGGATATCAGGGTGACTCATATGCTAATAGGAGGAGACTATGGGGAAAATTTTAGCCTGGAAGAATGCAAGTTTTTAGATGGTTACTCAGTAATGTGTCTTGCATACCTGTGTGGTGCAGGGTCAGCTGAGTCATCTTCTGCAGAATGTGTTTTAACTCTGCACTTTGCCCTGTTGCCCCATGCATATCACATGCAAGCAAGATTCTGCTGAAGATTACCAAAAACTACTGGAATAGCACATCAAAAGACAACTGCCTGAAGAGCAGGCTGGTTTTAGAAAAGGCCGTGATACTAGAGATATAGATAATGTCAGATGGATCTGGGCTGAGAGTAGAGAGTACAAGAATGTCTATCTGTGTTTCATTGACTACACAAAGGCATTTGAATGTGTGGGTCACAACAAACTGTGGCTGACTCTGAGAAGAATGGGAATACCTGAACACTTGACTCTGCTTATGTGAAACTTATACTTGGACCACGAGGCAGTCATCAGAAAACAGCAAGGAAACACTGCAAAGATTGGGAAGGGTGCATGCCAAAGATATGTCTTATATCCATATCTTTTTAATCTATATGTGGAAGGGATTATCTGGCAGTCTGGGCTCTATGAGGAGAAATGTGGCATCAGGATAGACTCATCAACACCATGCATTATGCAGATGACACAGCCCTGCTTGCTGAAACTGAGGAGGATCTGAAGCACTTGTAGAAGGGCAAGGACTGCAGCCTTCAATGTGGATTGAAGCACAACATCAAGAGAACAAAGATTCTCACCACAGGTATGCTTGGCAGCCTCATGACAGATGATGAAGAGATTGAGATTGTTAACGTCTTCAGTTTGCTTGACTCTACACTTAACCCTATTCATGTCAGCAGCCAGGAAATTAAAAGACAAATTGCACTGTGGAAGTGTGCTGCCAGATACCTCTCCAAAATACTGAAGAGCAACTATGTTAGTCTGGAGACTAAAGTATTCCTGATGCAGGCCATGGTCTTTTTAATTACTTGATATGCATCAGAAAGCTGGACTATGACTAGGGATTATAGAAGGAGAATTGACACCTTTGAGCTGTGGTGTTGGAGAAGAGTATTGAATACACCATGGACTACTAAAAGAAAAAAAAAACAAGTTCAACCCTGCTCCTTGGAGGCAAAGATTCTGAAGTTCAACCCTGCTCCTTGGAGGCAAAGACTCTGAAGCTTCGTCTGACATACTTTGGACACATTGCAAGGTGGGATCAGTCCTTAGAGAGGGACATCATACTTGGGATGCTGGAGGAACAGCACAAGAGAGGAAGACCCTCAATGAGATGGATTGATTCAGTAACTGGGGTAATGATGTTAGGAGTGTCAGAGACAATAAGATGAATAGACCAGGCTTTAGGGCTGTTGTACATAGGGTCCTTATGAATCTTTCAGGCAACTTGATGGCACATAACAATCAAAATAGTGGGCGTTGATGGAGTTGATACAAACGTTCTAAAATAATACTGAGGAAGGTTTGATGGACCAATGAAAGCTTTCTCTGTTCCCTCAACACATGATAGTGATAGTTTTTTATAATTTCCACACTAGTTAGGGCCCTCTTTTTTTTTTTTTGGTAATGGGAATAAATACAGATCAGTTTTCTTGGCACACCTGTTAAGCACATGCAGGACAGCATCTGTTTGTTGAAATATGTCAATTGCTATTCCATCAATTCCTGGGACTTTGTTTTTTTGTCAATTTCTTCAGAGTAGCTTGAACTTCATTATTCATCAACTTTGCCTCTTGAATATACATGTTTCATGAAATTCTTCTGTGTCAGCCAATTCTTTTAAGTATAATGACTCTGTGTATTCCTTCCATTTTCCTGGACCATTTAATATTCTACCCACAGCATTCTTAATTCTTACCACTTCAACTCAAGGCTTAAATTTGTTCTTCATTTCCTTCAGTTTAAGAAATGCCTAAGTGAATTAATCTAATTTTATTTTCACATTTCATTACACTACTTTGATTTGTCTTCCTGAACTTTCCTTTAACATCTTCTGTTCAGCTCTTTAATTTACTAATTCCTTCTCTTTGCTTTGGCTTCTAACTGGTCTAGTGCAATATTTAGCGTCTCTTCTGACATCCTTCTTGTTATGTAAATGGCACCTCTTTATTTGCTGGAACTGAGGAGGACCTGAAACATTTGCTTTAAAAGGTAAATGACTACAGTCTTCAATATGAATTGAAGCTCAGCATCAATACAACAAAGATTATCTCAGTGGGCCAATTGGCAGCACTATGATACATTGAGAAGAAATTGAGATTGTTAATAAATTCAGTTTGCTCAGTTTCACAATCAATACTCTTTGGCACCAACAGTTAGAAAATCAAAATAAGAATTGCATTGGGAAAGTCTGCAGTCAGAGACCTCTCCAGAGTGCTATAGCAATGAATTCAGTCTAGAGACTAAAGTATTTCTTATCCACTCCATGATCTTCACAAGTGATTACTATGTATTAGAGAGCTGGACAAAAACTAAGGACAACAGAACAAAAAATTAATGGTACTGAGTTGTGGTGATGGAGGAAAGTGTTAAACACTCCGTAGACTGCCAAGAAAACAAATAGGTTAGTCTTGTAGAGGGTAAAACCAAGTTGCTTCTTGGAGGCAAGGAGGGTAAAACCAAGTTGCTTCTTGGAGGCAAGGATTTTGAAGCTCTGTGTGACATCCTTTTGGCATGTTGCCAAGAGGGATCATTCCCAGGAGAAGAATATCATACTTGCAAGGGTGGAAGGACAGCACAAGAGAGGAAGGTACTGCAGGAGATAGGGTGACACAGTAACTGAGGTAATGGGGACAGGTTTGTTGGAGAAAGTAAGATTGACTAAGGGCAGGACGGGGTTCATTGAATCAACGATTATAAATAGACTTGCAAGAGACTTGACAGTACATAGCAACAACAACAAAAGGCTAAATTGTTTATACTGACAAATTCTCTGCATAACTGCCCTGTATGGCCTGTAAAATAAAGATATGGTTTCTGGAGGTTAACTACAGACTGTTGTTGTTTCTGTGTACCATTGAGTCAGAGCTGATCCATAGCTGACCCTCCAGTAGTTAATCTCGTAGGAGGAGATTGTCCATGCTCCTCCTGAGGAGCAGCTGCTGGCCTCAAACCACATGCAGAGATTGGCTTAAACTAGATATATGCCTTTTTCTTCCTCTGACACATTACCTACCAATAAAGATTGCTCTGGTTGTCAACAAGGTAGATAATGGTTGCCAATGGCAACAAGACATATTACCAAGGAGGAAAACCTATAGTCAATTATACCGAACCAATCATACCAGTGAGACCAAGTGGCTACATATGGGTTTTCACAAGAAGAGATATTTACTCTGGACTAGGTTTTGTATAACCTGTAACTCAGACAAATTTCAAAAATACTATTAAAGGACATGAAAAAAAGATACTGTGCAAGTTTGGGCCAATGAGTTATATATCCTGAGACAAAGGAATGTATTTTACAGCCTATAGAGTGTATAAGTTGGGCAAAAAAACATCATATTAAATGACATAGCATGTTGTCTATCCAACTCAGAGTAATGGTCTGATGGAGAATTGGAACAAACCATTTGTTATCTAAAACAATGAGGAATAAGGGTATGAATGGTTGATTTACATGCCTTCAAGAGTTTCCTTACACTCAATATGAGAGGAGCTAAAGTGGAGACTCACCACTGGACAGATTACTGTTTCTCAGGAATATTTGGAGAAGAAGGAAATAGCAGAAGACACTGGTGCTACTATACAATTCTTACCCAATATCACCTGAAATTGTTTTCTTCTTGCCAGATACTATAGGTCTAGGATCAGGGATTCAGCATTAGGTACCAGAAGCAGGAGTTATTCCTGAGAGAGCAACTGTAACACTATACCCTTAAACTTGTATGAAAAAAATTACAAGGGTCTGTGGGGATGGATTGTATCTTCACTGAACTTGCAAAAGTAGGTTTAACAGTGAATACTATTGTCTTCTCTATTGGCTGAGATAGTCCATTGATGTTGAATCTATGTAACCCTACCCAACATGAATTGGAATGAATTAAAGGGGATGTATTAGGCTGACTTACTACTTATGATTTGGACTGACACAATACTGAATCTGATGTACTTCCTCAAGGTGAAAACATTTGAGTAAAAACAAATGACAAATGGGAGGGAGAAAAAAAACTAAGAGCCAGAGGTAAAGGAATGAATAAATAGATTATGCATCAAGGGAAATCTAACATTATGGAAATACTTTAAGAGAGACTCACAGCAAGGGAATGGTTTAAGTTGAAATGTGTTAAATTTCATGTGTTTATTTGAATGTACTTGATGGATACTGATGTTTCTTATAAGATGTAATGTTCATATATTGCAAAAATTAATACTGAATGTTATAATGATGGTACAGATTATATTTAAAGAATTCAAGTAGTGCTGAATGGATATGCTAAAAGGGAAAGATTTGCCTTAGAAAAATGTTAGTTGGAAGCAGTTGAACTAAAGGGCACGTGCCTTAGAGTGTGTGTGTGGAGTGGGGGAGGTAAACCCACTTAAAACTATGAGGAGATTTTCATTTGAATGAATTTGTAGATCTATAGCGGACTTATGATTGAAGAGACTCACATTTGGTAGCATGCAGCAATGAAGATACAGACAGACATTGGATGTTTCATCAGCATCATTATTCTAGCATGCACAGATATATGAGTAAAAGCAAAAGGGTTGCTGGTTTGAGGAACAGGGGTTCATTAAGACCCTCATCTTGTTGGCTGGCCCCCTCTTGCAGTTAAGACTGACAGAAAATCTCAATCAGTCTGGGACAGAGGAAGAAGTATGGACTCCTGAGTTTACAGCTGTTGCCTATTTGGAGACCTAGCCACCGATGGCTGGAGAGGAGTTGACCAGAACCCAAACATAAGAAGACAAGATATTTCATGTATTGAGATAGTGTTGATTGATGCCACCTGATGTCTTTCTCTTGACTGGACTTTGCTTAGGAATGTAGATATTAAACATTCTAACTGGCATAGAAAATTCTTCAGAAAAAAGAGCATGCTTGCTTCTTCATAGTACTGAATAAATGTTAGTTGTTTTCGTCAGGTACTTTTAAGTAGAGTTTGACTGATAACAACCCTATAAACAACAGATCTTAATCTTGTCCTATCCTGTGCCATCATCATCCTCTCTATATTGTGAAAACATTAGAGCCCATTGCTGCAGTGACTGTGTCAATACATCTAGCTGAGGGTTTTCCTCTCCATCACTGACCCTCTATGTTTCTGAACATCAATTCCATTTTGAAAGAATAGACTCTACTACCAACATGCCCAAAGTATGCAATCTTTGCCTCCACAAAGCTGGCTGAATCCTCTCCAAGACATATTTGTCTGTTCTTTTGGCAGAACATGGGATGTTCAGTACTCGAAGACCGTAGTACCAAGTGATGAGAAAGGTCATGACCTGAATCTGACGCATCTTTCATCTTAAGATACGCTGAGTACATTTCATTATAATACATTGTGTTGTCTTCCTGTTCTGTCTTTTGAAATCTTCTATTCACCTCCTTAACTTCTTGATTTCTTCCCTTTACTTTGGCTTCTCAGAGCTCTAGTGAAACGTTCACAGTCTCTCCTGACATCAGTTTTGGTTCCTCCTCCTCCTCCTCTTCCTCCTCCTCCTCTTCCTCTTCTTCTTCTCCTCCTCCTTCTCCTCCTCCTTCTTCTTCTTCTTTATAATGACCTTTTGCATTCTCTGTGGATGATACTCTTAATATTCTCCCATAGCTAATCTGGTCATTTTGTTCTTCGAAAGAGTCAAGAAAAGTGAAAAATTACTGGCAAAAATAACAAAGGAAAAGAAATAAATTATACAAATAATCAGAATAAGAAAAAAAAGGTGATGTCACAACAGAACCAAATAAAAGAAAAATTTAATGATGGGGTTTTATGAAAAACTACAGTTATGCAAACATGAAGACTTAGAGGAAATGAACTTTATAACTCGCAAGCCACTCACACTGACACAGACTAAAATAGAACACCCAATCAGACTCATCACTAAGCTAGAAATTACAGGTCATTATGGTTATCACAAGAGTCTACAATTAAGGTTACATAGTGGAATGTACTTGGGGTGGTGGGAGGGGCGCGGGGGGATTGTGTACCAGGGAGGGAGTGTTTCTTTTACTTTTCAAAGAGGGGAGCGAACTGGGGAGTTGGGGACTGGGCGGGGAGAGAAGTGCAGCAATGAATGAATGGAAATCCAAAATCTCTGTAAACGTTCATTAAAATCATTAAAATGAAAAAAAAAAAGCAAAAAACCCCAAACTTTCAAAAACAACAACAACAACAACAACAACAAAACCACTGCCTAGTACAGATGGCTTTATCTGTTAATTTTACCAACTATTCAGAGAAAAGCTGTCACCAATTCTATATAAAATATTTTAGAAATTAGAAAAAATATACTTCTAGATTCATTCAATGAAACAAACATATTCTTGATGCCAATGATTGGTGAAGAAAATACCAAAAGAGAAAATTATTTTCTAAAATGCAGGTATACTCTCTCGTGTTGACACTGCTCTAGTATAATATAAATGCTATTTTCACTTAACAAAAGAATAATAATTCTTAATGATTCTTTATTATAATATACCCTACCTTTACATCTGTTCTCTCAGGAGCAATGCTTCAGCTATCAAACTATTTACCAATATCAAATTCCTTGACTTAGGCCTTCCTTCCTCAGTCTCCTTGACTGCAGGGAGCATTTCTGATCATCCTTTAAGACTCAAGGTATTTACTCTTTAAGAGTTTTCTGTCTGTATTCATGCCTCCATTTTAGTGATTATTAGAAATTATTATATCAAGCCAGTTATTTCTGCTTCACTTTGTTGACTGTGAGCTTCTTGCTTGCTACTCATTTATTTTTGTATCCCCAGTGCTAAATAAATCATGAAGAATCGTTGTTTCTTTTCATTACACACTATGTAGTATTTTGAGTAGTTTTAAGAAAAGATTTACCCTTTCTTATATTTTTTAGATTACCCTTTAAATATATATCATTATTATAATTTTACTTGACTGACCAATGTGGTGGCAACAGATGAGTAATCTTTACAGATTGACGAAACTGAAATATATGCATTGAATATAGCTAGTGTCAAGAAGTAAAAATCTCCTCTAACTCATTCTTTGAATTAACTACTTCAACTGTTTGGCTAAGAAATAAACTTTTAGTTTAAAGGCCCCATTTATAGCAATTTTAAAACCTCCCACATTCTCAGCTTTTGCATATTTAAAGGGGAAAATCCCCCAAAACAAACTTGAAAGCTAACTGCTTTTTTTTAATGCACAATTTTGCCTTTTCTAAAAATGTGGTTCTTTAGATAAAGAAAAAGAATTATTATGAGAGCTAAATAAAGAATGAGTTACACTATCATGGCTTTGGAAAGAGTTCTTAACACACTACCTGCATGCATAATTGTTAACTCTACTTTTCTTGCCTTCTGCTCTTTCTTTCGGCTGCCATCGTCTCAACCAGAAGGCCAAATATAGTTAGGATCCCACAGAAATGTCAGCCACTCTTATACCACAATCCTTGTGATTCACAAAGTAAAGTACTTTGGATAAGAGGAAATTTACCTGGTTTTCATATATATATATATGCATTTATTCCATTTGCAGGTCAAGGGAATGCTAACTTAAGACTAACCAACAAAAGCATATCAACATCAGTTTAAACTAAGTTGCCTGATGATAAATTTCCTTTTCCGTTAATTTACCTCATGGTACAACATATGGTGTCTGTTGTTGAGTGCAATGGATAATGACACTAGGTATTCTTGAGTACAACTGAAAATGATCCTATGGACAACAGCCCTGAACCCTGTCCTATCTGTGCCATCACCATCATATCTGACACACGTGATCCTATTGCGGTGGTCACTGTGTCAATACATCTGGTTGGGAGGTCTTCCTCTTTTTGGATGGCCCGCCATACTTCCAAGTATGATGCCCCTTTCTAAGGAATAGCCTCTCGTGCCAACATGCCTAAAGTAAGAGAGAGAAAGTGCCCTCTTTGCTCCAATAAGGACTCTGCTGCACTTCTTTGTTGCTTTGGCATTCTATGGGACATTCCATGTTCTCCAACACCACAATTCAAAGGCACTACTATATCTTATTAAATGGCTGACCATTTCTATGAGGCTTAAATCTGGAAATACTATCACTATCACATGTTATTGTTGTTGTTACTATGTGCCATTGCGTCACCTGTGACTCATAGCAACCCTATGTACACTACCTCTGAACCCTGCACTATCCTGAGACAATTTCATTGTCTCCAATAAACCAAATCACATTTCTCCAGTCACTTAGCCAATCCATCCCATCCTGGATCTTCCTTTCCTGTGTTGCCCCTCCACTCCTCCAAGCATGATATCCTTCTCCAAAGACTGGTTCCTCCTGTTCACATGCCCTAAGTATGTGAGAAAGAGCTTCAAAATGCTGGCCTCCAGGGAGTAGCCTGCTTTCACCTTCTCCAGTAAAGACCTGTCTGTTCTCTTGGCAGTCTATGAACTTGGCAGTTCAATACTCTTCTCCAGAACCACAATTAAAAGGCGTCAATCCTTCTTCCATATCCTTAGCTGTTGTTCAGGTCTTAGATGCATAACAAGTATTTGTGAAGACCATGGCCTGGATCAAGCCCACCTTAGTCTCCAGCATTACATCATTGCTCTTCAGTACTCAAGAGAGGACCCTGTCAATATATATATATATAATAATGAAAGTTGGATTTCCATTCATTTCTTGTTGTACATTTTCTTCCCTGCCCCCCTACCAGTTTACTGCCCCAGTTTACGTTTTTTCTTTGGAAAAAAGTTCTTTCATTGTTATACAGTATTTGAATTTTTTTGTAACTGAGATATCTCACTAAACATGATGTCCTCCATGGCCACACATTTTGTATATTATTTCATGAGTTCTTTGTTCTTCAGTGGTGCATAATATTCCACTGTGTGAATATATGACAGCTTCTCTAGCCATTCATTTGTTGATGGGTATTTGGGCTGTTTCTGATTCTTGGCTACTTGAACAAAGCAGCAATTAACATGGGTATGCATATATCTACTTGGGAGGCAGTTCTGACCTCTTTAGGGTATATTCTCAGTAGCGCAACTGCTGGGTTAAATGGTATTTCTATTTACAACTTTTTGAGAAAGCGCCATACTTCCTTCTATAATTGTTGCAGTATTTTACACTCCCACCAACAGTGAATAAGGGTTCCAGTCTCTCCATAAGCTTGCCAACATTTGTTGCTTGCTGCTCTGTTAACTTTTGCTATTCTTACTGGAATGAGATTATATCTCACAGTTGTTTTGATTTGCATCTCTCTTTCTTTTCAATTTATCTTTTAATCTTCTAATTACTGGGACAAGTGGAATATGGAACAAAGCAAGCTGAAGTTATTAACAATCTCAATTTCTTCTCCATTTATCATGAAACTGCCAATTGGCCCAGTTTTGAGAATTTTTGTTTTGATGATGATGAGGTTCAATTCATATAGAAGACTACAGTCCTTGACCTTCTGCAGCAAATGTCTCATGTTCTCAGTTTCAGCAAGCAAGGTAGCAAAATATTATAATGAAATGTACAAGGAGCTGGAGTCAGAAGATCAAAAGAGATGAACTCATTCAACATTTTTTTTAAGACAGAAAAATTTATTTATTTACTTTTTACATTATTGGGCACTTTTCATGTGCTGGCTCTATTTTTTTTCTCAAATTGTGAATTTAATGAAGGTTTACAGAGAAGTTGGATTTTTCGTTTATTCATTGTTGTATTTTTTGCTAGCACCCCGGCTCACCTAATTTTTTTTTCTGTTTACTGTTGCATGGTTTCCTCCCTCCCTCCCAACTCCCAGTTCACTTTATTCACTTGTTATTCTGGACTTTTGTCATGTAAATCATGCATAATCATATATTCCTAGGAAAAAGTTCTGTTCTTCATCTGTTTGAATGCAGTGTTCATTATTTATCTACTCTTTTCTTAGTTTCCCCTCAACTCCCCTGTTGGTCCTATTTTATAACAGTGATTTTATACACTATTTGTCCTTTTGTGGCTGAGATCATTCACTCAACATCATATCCTCTAGGGTCATCCCTGTGGTGTAATATTTTAAGAGTTCCTTGTTTTTCAGTGCTGTGTAGAATACCCTTGTGTGAATATACTACAGTTTTTCTACTCATTCATTAGATTATTTTCAGTTCTTTGCTATTGTTAATATACAACAATAAACATAGGTGTCCATATATCTGTTTGGGTGGCAACTCTGCTTTCTTTAGGGTATATTCCTAGTAGTGGAGTTGCTGGGTCAAATAGTATTTCTATTTCAAACTTTTTGACAAAGTAATAAACCATCTTCCATAGTGGTTGGAACAATTTACACTACCATCAGCAGTGAATAAGGCTTCCAATTGCTCCACAACCTCACTAACACTTATTGTTTGCTGAGTTGAACTTTGCCATTGTTGCTGGGTCGACATTTCTTGAGCTGAAGGAACTGTAGCACAAGTTTAAGCTTCAAGTTGAAATACTTAAGGATGCTGAAAGCAGAATAATCCAGGAAGTATTAAAAGAAGATGGAAGGAGTACACAGAGGTACTATAACAAAAAGAATTGACTGACACAGAAGAATTTAATGAAACAACATATGATCAAATGAGGCCCCAGAAATTGATGGAATACCAATTGATGCATTTCAACAAACAGACGCCGCCCTGGACAGTCCCACCAGGTTCTGTCAAGGGATCTGGAAGACAACTACCTGTCCAAGTCACTGGAAGAGCTCTACATTTACTATCATTAGAGGGAAAAAAAAGTTACCCAACAGAGTATTGGAAGCAGAAGTGACATCCGCTTCTGAAATAGTTTGCCTCCGGAAACTCTATGAACTTGGAGAAATGATGAAAGTTATACAAGTTTTACATCTTTCATTCATAGGGTCACTATGAGTCACTTAACAACAACTGCAACAACTGAGTATGGAAATGATCAAACAATATCACTAATTTCATACACAATCAAGATCTTGCTGAAGATTATCCATAAATGACTGGAATAGTATGTCAACAGAGAACTACCAGGTGTACAGGCTGGATTTAGAAGAGATTGTGTCATTAGGGATATCATAACCAATGTTAGATGGATCTTGACAGAAAGCTGAGAGGGCTAGAGGAATGTCTGTGCTTCATTGACCATGCAAACGCATTTGACTGTGCGTATCATAACAAATTGTGGCTAACCTTGAGAAGACTGGCAAACCTAGAACATTTAATTGTGCTCATGTGAAACCTATACTTGGACCAGGAAGCAGAAATCAGAATGGAGCAGGGAAGCAC
Organism: Elephantulus edwardii; assembly: GCF_000299155.1. NCBI lineage: Eukaryota > Metazoa > Chordata > Mammalia > Macroscelidea > Macroscelididae > Elephantulus > Elephantulus edwardii. The sequence continues at coordinate 1,051,019 of NW_006400148.1, forward strand.
TGCATGGTTCAGGATCAGGTAAGGTGTATGTCAGGGGTGCATCCCATCGCCATACTTTTGTCAGTCTATATGCAGAACAATCATTCAAGAGGCTGAATTTTATGAGGAGGAATGTGGCATCAGGATTGGAGGAAGACTTATTAACAACCTGTGTTATTCATATGACATAACCTCTGCTACATACCCATTGTGTTTGTTTCCTAGAGTCACTGATTGGTGCAAACAGTACATAAACCAACTGCTCAAGAAAAAGCTGATAGCTTGAATAGATTAAGGAGCTGTTGGGCAAAAAAGATCTAGCAATCTATTTCAGAAAAATCAGCCATTGAAAACAATAAGAAGCATAGTTCTTCCCTAGCACACATGAGGTTGTCATGAGTCAGAGTTCATTTGCAGGCATGACTCAAAGTGTCATCAGTTTTGTGCTTCTTCTGAATACTCAAGAGACAAACTACAAAAGATTCTAGGAGAAGATTCTTTCTTGTATCTCCCAGATCTTGTAGCCTTAGGTATTCATTCTTTGGCTTACAACTTCATCATAAACCTATATTCACATGACAATCTTTCCTTTGTTAACTTCTGTGTGTCTCTTCTCCCGTATAGAGCATCTCTCACACTGTATTAGAAACTACATTTCTCCCTGCTAATTTGAATAATAATCAATAGTCTTCACAGATTCCAGATATTAGAACTTGAGCAAATCTTGATAGTTCATCTTAAAACTTGGGAAAAATAAAAACACATACCAGAAAATAGTGATTACTGAATATGCCCATAAGCCTTAGAGTGTGTGCATGTTTCCATGTGTATTGAATTCACAGATACCAATGTGTGTGCAGATGAGGGGCACTGGAAATGAGAAGCTAACCAAGGAAGTGACGTAAACATACAGAATAAGGAAATATCTATTGACTGTGACCACCTCTAAGAGAAAAATATACATCTTTTATACAATGACATGATGAAGCCTTCTGTGAAGATTCTTTTTTCTGAATAAAATAAACATGAGAAAACAGAAAAATAAGGCCTAGTGTCAGAGCTAGGATATTAAAGGACAGGCAAGTTTGGATGTAGATTTCCAGACAGCCTAAAGCTTATTCAAGGAGCTCTGTTGTTATAGACCATAGAGAACTGTGCTGTTAACATAAAGACAATCAATCAGTTCTAATTCATTAGAGCCTCTATGCTATGGGAGAAAGAATGGCAGTCTTCTCTCATGTAATTTACAGTGTTGGAGAACCAACTCAAGGGTCAGCTATGAGTCTGATTTACCTTGACAGAAATTAGTTTGGTACATTCGAAGGCTTATATATTTAGAATTCATTTTAAGAAAATATATAT